>NW_020955276.1:1768337-1777236 GCF_003031625.1 Empidonax traillii
GATCCTGTTTGACCAACCTGATCTCCTTTTATGATCAGGTGACCCACCTGGTGGATGAGGGAAAGGCTGTGGATGTGTCTATCTGGACTTCAGCAAAGCCTTTGACACTGTCTCCCATAATATACTCCTGGAAAAGCTGCAGCCCATGGCTTGGACAGGGGCACTCTGTGCTGGGTCAGGAACTGGCTGAAGGGCCGGGCCCAGAGAGTGCTGGTGAACGGGGCTGCATCCAGCTGGCAGCCGGTCACCAGTGGTGTTCCCAGGGATCAGTGCTGGGCCCAGTCCTGTTTAACATCTTTATCGATGATTTAGATGAGGGGATTGAGTCCATCATCAGCAAATTTGCAGATGACACCAAGTTGGGAGGGAGTGTCGACCCGCTGGAAGGCAGGAGGGCTCTGCAGAGGGATCTGGATAGACTGGAGAGATGGGCTGACTCCAATAGGATGAAGTTCAACAAGGCCAAGTGCTGGGTCCTGCACTTTGGCCACAACAACCCCCTGCAGTGCTACAGGCTGGGCACAGAGTGACTGGAGAGCAGCCAGGCAGAAAGGGACCTGGGAGTGCTGATCGACAGGAGGTTGAACATGAGCCAGCAGTGTGCCCAGGTGGCCAAGAAGGCCAATGGCATCCTGGCCTGCATCAAGAACAGTGTGGCCAGCAGGAGCAGGGCAGTGATCCTTCCCCTGTACTCTGCATTGATGAGGCCACACCTTGAGTATTGTGTTCAGCTCTGGGCCCCTCAGTTCAGGAAGGATATTGAGGTGCTGGAGCGGGTCCAGAGAAGAGCAACGAGGCTGGTGAAGGGACTTGAGCACAAGTCCTATGAGGAGAGACTGAGGGAGCTGGGGTTGTTTAGTCTGGAGAAGAGAAGGCTTAGAGGTGACCTCATCACTCTCTTCAACTACCTGAAGGGAGGTTATAGCCAGGTGGGGGTTGGGCTCTTCTCCCAGGTAACCAACAATAGGACAAGAGGACATGGGCTCAACCTCTGCCAGGGGAGGTTTAGGTTGGATGTTAGGAAGAAATTCTTTACGGAGAGGGTAATCAGGCATTGGAACAGCCTACCCAGAGAGGTGGTGGATTCACCATCCCTGGAGGTTTTTAAGCAGAGATTGGATGTGGCCCTTAGTGCCATGATATAGTAATTGGAGTTGGATCAGGGGTTGGACTTGATGATCTTGGAGGTCTTTTCCAACCCAGTCTATTCAATGATTCTATGATTCTATGATATTAATCTCTAGGATGTGTTATCTCCCTATATTTTTTTAAATGTTGTAGTTACTATAGAACACTTATTGCTCTTTGAAGTCATACACCAGGTCTCACACCACTCACTTTAAAAAAAGAAAACACACTGTCAGCATCCTAGAGGTTCTTGTTTCTATAAAAAACTCCAAGGAAAGTAGCTTCATAACCCACTAAAAGGAGGTCGAGTCCATTCAAGATGAGGAAATGGCAGTATTTACTACAATAGGCTTTTCAGCTCACTCACTGATATTTAGAACGGGCAGTAAGAAAAAAACAAAGGTGTGTATTTTCTTCACAGTGTTAAGGATTTGAAAAATAGTTTTTTTAAAATGTCTGGAAACATGTTTCCTTTCAAGGCAAGCTGCAATTGAAAAATAATTGGGACAATCATTAGAAAAACTTTCTTGGAGGGTGCTAGACTATCACCTGCCCCAATAATGTCTAGATAGATATAGGTGAAGTGTAAATGTTATTTTATACTAGACGTCAGTTAAAAAACCCTCAAAACTGACTGCATCTTATTTCTGCATGGAAATGACTCTTAAAAGAGCATTTTATTTTATTTTCTTCTGTAACAAAGATTCACTTGAGAGGATGGGGCATATATTCTGACTTAATATTACGGTCTCACTGTAAAGACTGAGCAAAGTGCTGTAGCACAAACCTTAAAATTACAAATTCTTTTACAAATAAATTGAATACATAGTTACTGAAAGACTCAAACTAATTTGAAGTGGTTTTCTATATTTCTAAGGGTGGTAATTTAGTCTAATGGGAATTTAATAACTCATATTTAACACATTAGTAATCTGATGTTTTGCTTATAGTAAATTAGAATTACTGAGATGATAAATCACTTATTTAAAAAGAAATCTTGAATTCCATGGAAAACCTCTTTTAGTTGACAAAGACCAGCTAGGAGCAGGTAGTCTTGTTATTTTCAAAAAAGTTTCAATCAGTTTTTGTTTTCATGTGTTGTACATAAGTAAACACAGTTAAGGAATGCATCCTCCTTCACAGTCTGTCATACTGCAGCTGTAAAAGCTAGATTACTGCATTTAGTCATAGCCCTGAGCTAAGGCCAGCACAGTGCAGCACTTCATCAAGAGGTAGTTTTGACAATTTTAGGGTGACATCTTTACAGGACAGTGTGCTATATCTCTTGGAAGTAAGGAAAAACAGTCTGGGAACCATAAAGTCCTGTATTCTTCTGATTCCTGTATCCTCCCTTCATTTTTCATGTTAAAATTCCAGGCGTATTACTTTCAACTCAAACTGCTGTCAGTAGGTGGCAGCTCACTGATAGACCTGCAGAACTTCCCCTGCCCACCTTAGTAATATGTTAGGAAAGACCAGAGTCTGTCTTTATATAAGTGAGATTGTTCTTAACATGCATGGAAGTATACATGACACCTGTGTAAATGAGAGTTATCTGTATGGTAAAGAACTGATGTTTAGATTTCCCCTGCAGGCATCCTCATCTTTACTTCACATAACAAATACATAACTATAAAAATTAGAAGTTCAGACAGGTTAGGATAGATGCTTAGACCTTAATTCACTGCTCTGTGCAACAAGTCAGCAGCCTGGATGATGTTCCTGTGAACTTTTTCATTATCACACTAATACAGAAACGTATTAGACTAAGGTATTGGTAGAATCGCAGCATTTGACTTGGGGTTTATTTTTGCATTTTTTAGATTTTTCAATACTAACTGTTTAATTGTCGCTTCTTTAATGCCTTGACTGCAAATGCAAATTTAGTAACTGAAGGAAGAGTCATATTCATTAATGCATTGCTATTTTATTTTCTCTGGGCAAAATTTTTGTCATAGCATTTCAGTATTTTACTTTTTTTGCAAAAATACAGTCACATTAAGAATTATGTAGTATATGTATACATAGGAATATGTAGCTACTGAAAATTTGTATGACATGGTTATAATTTAAAATTTTATTTTTCTTTTTGGGGGCCCATATTTGAAGAACTATGTATATCTCTGCTTTTGGGAGGTTAACAACAGCTTATCTAAACCATGGAAAGAATTTATTAAGGGCACACTGGGAGGCTGGGAGTCTTAACACAACTTGTGAGATCTATCTTTTTTTACTCATATATGTATATAGATAGATATAGATATAGATATAGATAGATATAGATATATATAAATACACAGTCCAGTTTAAAACTTAATGTTTCCAATATAATATCTGTTTATTCTCAAGCAACACCTCTCCTGAAAGAATAACACAGTGTCCAGCATGTTTATAGCTTTTTTGACTATGAGGCTGTTTTAAACATGACAGTCTGGACTAATTTTGTTGAAGCTACATCTGTAATGGTATAATCAAGCTCAGGTAATGGTAATGCCTTAGAGAATGGGCTACAAATTTTTTAGAGCTGAAAAATGTAAAAACAAGAAACAGAAGTAAAGCTGAATGAACTATCAGATTCTTTCATCTGACCAGTCATATCCGCTTTAATAGATCAACAGGTTAACTAGCCAACAAGTCACTTTCACATAAGGAAAAATGCTATGAAAATCCATTGAAGTGAATTCTAATTACAACTCAGAGGGGCAAACAGAAGGTGTCTGAGGACATCAAACACAAACTTCTCCTTTTTTTAATCTTCATTTTGTCTTACTGCAGGGGGTATCTAATGAACAGTCCGAAACAGATTTTGTGATATGGGTAACTTTGTCAGATAAGCAGTGTTGGGTTAACGTATTCTTGATTCCTGAACATATAAGTTGGATGTATTTTGAATTTTGTAAATTGAAAACAACGAAGATGAAATTTTTTAAGTGCAGATATGAGTATCAGGATTAAAAAAAAGATACACATACGGTTCAGGAGCAGGTCATACACCTCATTAGCAGCTCTTTCTAGGCTTAAAAGTATAACCTGAAAATGTATTTCTTGTATGAAATTTCTGTGTATTTTTGCAGCATGAACTTCTGTACACCTACATAGGATGATTCTTAGGACTTGAACTTCTCTGAAAGAGCTAATCTTCTTATAATTCTTACCTAAAGTTACTTTATGGATGATGAATGATAGCATGACAAACAAATACACAGATGTAAAAAGAAATGTTTATATCTGCTGAAAAAATAATCGTTGGAAGTGTCTGAGAACCCTCAATTACAACATATCTGGGTTTGGGGGCACTCTGCTAAGGAGAACAGTTTTAGATATTCCTGTTATTTGCTGATGGACGTCATGCTTGCTCCAGCTGTCAGGAACACAGCTGTTCTGTTTCCCTTTGAGTGATCAGTGCTGCTGATGCCCTCCAGCCAGCATGTTCTTTGATAAGGTCCAACGGGAGCTGTGAAAAAGCTGAACATAGGGCTTCTAATAGCAAAATGCAAAAACAAATTTCACAACAAATTGCATTTTCACTGCTGCCTGATGTCACCCAATTAGAATGGGCTGAATTTGTTCTAGTACAGTGGCTTGGAAGAAATCACAATGGAAGTTTTTTGTTATGATTGTTAAAGCAATTTCAGGGAAAGGTTGCTGTCTATTAAAGAAGATATTGTCATAATATTTTGCGTAACTTAAAAAATCCATCTAAAATAGAGGAATTAGATCCAAACGGTCGCATTTTCTAAATTCACTTTGAAATGTATGTTGTCTAGAACTCATTGCATTGGTAGCAAAAGCAATACTGAGAACAAATCATTAAAACAACACCTATATTTTCCTCCTTAGTTATGTGAAAATTTTGTTTCTTCTCCTACTGCTTCAGAAACGCATGCAGATGAAATGCGTCTACTCATATAAATGTAGATAAGTATACAACACTCAGAACAATTTCTGAAGTTCTAAGTGGGTGAAAATCGTGAAGAAGTCTTAATGACAAAGAAAGTAGTTATCTAGGTGGATATAGGACATTTCAGAACTATGTATACCATTAAAGCAGTAGTAAAAATTAAAAGAAGTTACATATGTCATATTTGAAAACAGTATATGATGTTTACTGTGAAGACAGACAAAATTTGGGGAAAAAGTGAAGGGTCCTTCAATTTGACTATATTCTATACATATAAAGCTTAATGTGTCTTCAAATGCATTTCCACCAATGTTTAAGTTTTGTAGTGTTGCTATTTTTGTGGGCCACAATGCATAAACCAGTGCCAGTGCATTCCTTTACAAGTGGTGTACTGTGTGACTATTTCTTGCTGAACATAGGAAGCACCGAACTCTCTGGAATTAATTCTAATTAACATTTGTGTCAAGGAATTCAGAATCTTACTCTCTCAAAAGTAAGAAATGTTTTCAGTATTCATCTATTTTTTCAAATTGATGAGCTTTTATCATATAGAAAGAAATTATTTTCTCTTTTCTAAATTTTTCAAGTTCTCTGTGGCAATCTTCCTGACCATCAAAAAAACTCTTTAAACAAGATAAGTTACATCATATTTCAAAGAGCATCCTTCCTTCTCTTTTTGGTCTCCATTTTTTAATATTCTAAAAATACTCACTGTTGGTTTACAAATCTGATTACTCCTACACTGACTGAACTGAATAAATTCTTCTTCTAAAAGATTCTCACGTAACTGGTTAAATAAACACCTGAAAAAAATCTTACTCAAAGTCAGTCACTTTATCAGTCTAATAGAGAAACGTCTTTTGAGGTTTCAAACACCCTTTCCGAATGAGACACTTGGTAAAAGGGTGTTTGAGGTTTTCAGAAATTTGGGTGTGTATAAATGGCCAAAGTAGGTAGTTGCCAAAAGGCTGTGGAGCACAGTAGATATTTGTTTGTGAAGGAGTCTATTTCAGGAACGAATCTGAGGTTCAAGAAATGAGATATAATGCCACACTGTAATGATTACAGCCAGTACATCACCCACAAACACAACTGCAAAGTGGTGTGAGCAAGGTCCAGGAAAATACAGCAATGTAGAAAACAGTGCGTGTACGAAGAGGAGGAAAAAATTTAGAAAACTGAAAACACTGAGATGAATAGTGTTGTATGCCTTTCGGAAGGGTAAGATAGTGCTTTTCAACAATTTCTGGATATGGCTCAAAGATTCCTCTGCCCCAGCACAGCAAGGCACACTATCACTGGCCTCTAATGCAGTTTTCTCAAACTAGGCACAATTGCACGACAGAATTGTATGCAAGAAAATGCCATAGTCCTTAATATATCCTCCTCCCTGTTAATGCCTCCATATTCTCCTTTTTCCTCCAAACACAGCCTTATAACATCCATGGTGATGGGCTGGCAGGGCAGTAATGAACAGTGAGTGGTGAGAGAAGCTGCTCCAAACAACTAGCAAGTCATCCAAGATTGCCAGAGACTGCCTCTCTGGGAAGTCACTCTTGCAGAGATTGTGAGTGCCTCCACAATGTTTTGCAGTGAGACCCTACACAGTTCTGAATCTATGCAGTAACACAACACATGACAGTAGGACAAAACATTGAGTGCTAGGTTAGTACACTATGAAATATGATCAATGAAGTCTCCAACATTAAAATAAATTATTGAGCCAAAGTGACTTGGTGTGTGAGTCTGGGAACACAGCAGTGATAAATGTGGAAAGCACTTCATTGCATTACCTTGCTCAGTACTATTGCTTGCAATTCCATCTTTTTCCACTAACTTTTCAACAATTTATCATTTGCTTTTTCAGCAGTTTATAAGACATTTATCAAGAGAACACTAGAGCTAGTTAGGTGTTTCTTCTATGTTCTCAAATCACTTTCTAGTCGTTATTACCGTTAGTACAAGAAATTGTGTTCCTTATTAGAGTAGCTCAGTTATGTAGGTTTAATATTTCCATCAAGGCAAACAGTTTTTTAAATCTCTTAAATTATGTTTCAGAAGGTTTACATTGTATTCTACACCAGGAAGATACAAATTCTTAACTTTATAATATCCTATGCAAGCCATAGAATTACAGAATCATACAATGAACTATATAGGAAGTGACATCTGCTGAATAATAGAAGGATGTGCAGGATCTCAGGTTAGTTGATAAATCAAGGTCTGAATATCTACAGATACAGAAATTTCACAAAATCTGTGATCAGCCTCTTCTAACATTTGATTAACCTGTCCAAGTGTTTGAGCAGTGTTTTTAAAAAAGAAAAAAAAAAATTTACTGAAGTTTCCTGTATTCCAACCTGTTTCTACTGGCTCTTCTCTTCTCTGCACATCTGTGAGTGGGCTTTGTCTCCATCTTTTCTAAATCCTTTCATTAGGTAGGTAGGCAACTATATTGAGTCTTGCCAGACTGATCTTTCTTTTTTTTAAAGCAGAACAAACATGAGAGAACTTGTTCCATGATACCCCTGTGGACTGAGGTGAGGTTGACTTACAGTTCCCTAGATCTTCCATCCAGTGTTTTTTGAAGATGTGCATTTTTCTGTTCTGAACTTCAACATGTTAAGGACAGCATTACCAATGGGAATTGAAGACAGAGATTTTTAGATTCTGCAGAAACAATTTCTTTGCAAACTATCCTCCCAGTTTAGACTTTCTGGCCTCTTTAAAGGTGTGGTGCAAATGATTAAAGCCGTCCTCACTTCCTACCAGCTGTGAATGCCACAAAACTGAATCAGATCTCAAAATATTCTTAGCTGATTATAAATAATTTTCAAAAGAAATTCTTGTAGTTTCTATGAACTCTCTCATTTTCCAAATAAACTTTTACATTTTGTACTATATAAGAATTCCGTAAAATCTTTGCTGTATTTTGGAAGTAAACTGATTTATGCAGGTTTTATTTTTTTTTTTCTTTGTGGAGGAAGGTTGATTGATAAGTAAGAAGGAAACTATTCAGGTTCTATCTTTTCTAAGGAAACTATTTATAGAATCACAGAATCACAGAATATGCTGATTATGTGGGTCCTGAGGGACCCACACAGGACCATTCCCAAGAATCCCACCATGTGCATTGTCCAAACACTTCTTGAACTCAGACAGGCTTGGTGCTGGGACAGCTTCCCTGGATAGCCTGTTCTGGTAGCCAACCATCTTCTGCGTAAAGAACCTTCTTCTAATATCTAGACTAAATCAAGTTCAGTCCATTCCTTTGAGTTCTGTCACTTGTGTGCAACACTGAGATAGTTTACAGCTTTAACATTGTTAAAATCACTGAAGGACTTTTGTCCATTGTAGCAAATCGTGCAAAGAAGCAACTACTCACCCAAGCCTGCAGTCAGGCTTACAGTGTGCAAAGTAACCACCCAAGTGCTGAGGGTGTGCTCATCTGCCACCTCAGGGTACAAGGTGGGGGAGAGGCAAATCCTGCCAGGCAGGGTAGTGTTTCTTTGTCCTTACGCTAATGACTGAGCTATGATAACTCCCCTCAGGGGAAGGACCAGGAAAATTCACACATAACCTTAATACACTCATCTCTGCTAATGGGCCATCAATGGACTCAAGTGGGCTGACATTAACAGGCAGCTGTAACATCCTAAAGGTTTCAAAGATTACTAACAGTGTCGGAGAAGGAAGACTCGACCACCTTATCAAATTGGTCCATCGAGCCTCGTTTATTAGCAATAATCAGAAGGCTTATATGTGGTACATAATTAGCTCATGCATATTGCAAAACTCAAGCTGCTGATTGGCTAGTTTGCTATAAGTCCACTGTCATCCGAAGTATCTAGGTATCTTCCACTCTGGTCT
>NW_020955276.1:1778535-1779642 GCF_003031625.1 Empidonax traillii
GAAAACCAGTGCTAAAAGGAGTATTGTCCCTAAAAGGGACCCTAAAAGGGACCGATAAGAGAGGATAGCAAGGTGGTGAGCCATGGTGCTTGATCAAACAGTGATGTGAACCAATCCTGTGATTCCTTGTCCCTTTTTCGACTTTCTAATCTCTCACGCAGCTTGGCCATGGTGTCTTTCACTAACCCTATGTGGACTGCGAAAACGCACTCCTCTTTAAGAGCAGTACACAGCCCGCCTGCTTGTAAGAACAGAATGTCTAGTCCTCTGCGATTTTGCAGAACCACCTCGGACAGTGACTTAAGTGCTCGATGCTGTCCGGCTTCCGTCTGCGCCGAGCCCGCAGGGTGGGACAGGGTGTTGGTCGGCGTGTTGTTCTCCTCTGGCACTGGGCTGTACTGGTTCCGAGGGTGTCCGATGATCCAATCCTGCAAGTAAAAGCTTGCAGTTTTCATTAGTAGGGAAAGTGTCAGGTTCAGAGGTTTTTTATGCCTTGTAGCTACATCCATATGTGGCCGCCCCATGTTCCAAGTGGGAGGGGGCTGGGTGCTGCCAGGGCAGTTGCATTGCCCCCTCCCCTTCACGTTTCCTTGATTTTTAGATCTACAATCTTTAGCAAAATGCTCTTTTTTCCCACATGCAAGACACGGCCTTTTAGGTTTGATTGCCGGACTCCCGAGCTGGGGGCAGTTTACTGCCACATGTTCTGGCTGGCCACATTTAAAACACACCATTGCATTAGCTATTGCTGCGTGAACAGCCACTTGCATTGGGGCAAAATGCTCTTCTTTTGTGACATGCTTAATCATGTCTGTGATACTCGCTGCAGCAGGCAAGGATCGCAGAATGTCCTTGGTTGCTGAATTACATTGCTGGCATAGATAATCTGCAAGGACTGGGCCCTTTGCCTCCGGGGGGAGGGAGGAAGAATCAATCGCCGCTTGAAGACGGTCTACAAACTGTGTAAAAGTTTCACTTTCAGCCTGTTTGATGGTAGACCACGGGGATGGCTTAGCAATAACTGCTGAAGCTGTGCGAATGGCTTCTCTAGCAGCCCTAGTGGTTGCTTTAACTTCATGGGGTCGCATACCTTCTGCCTGTGCTCGT
>NW_020955276.1:1782489-1993841 GCF_003031625.1 Empidonax traillii
CTCCTGTGATCACCAAGTTATACATTGTCTCTTCTTTGATCATCAAGCTAGAACACCAGATGTCCTGATATCATTAGCGACCTCGCATTTTGCTACTCTAAATATTTTGCTACTCTAAATACTTTTCCCAAGGGACCAGCTCTTGCTGGTTGTGCCCTTTCTCACGCAGCCACTGAACTACAATATTCTCCACATAACAGGTCCCGTGATCCAGTATTACATCCAGTGTAGAACTCCCCACCACAGGGGAGGCACAAGGGCTGTTATCACCTGGCCTAAGCCCAATAAAAGACCACACAGAGTTAAATCAACACTTGGTTTTCTTTCCTCACCACACAGGGCTTCCCGCACTGCCTCGGGCTTCACAGACTTCTTCCTTCACCACACAGGACTTCCTTCAGCACCATGGGCTTTTCCTCTCACCACCCTGGGCTTCCCTTGACAGATCCAGATTTCAACTATCATTTTGACAAGACTGGGATGCTCATCCCTCAGAAAGCCACAAGAAGAGGATCAATTAGATGCCATCGAAATCCACGAAGTAGAGATATATATTTTAGTTAATCTGTCTCTCTGTTGCTCTTTCTCTCACACTTTCTCTCTTTTATTTCTTTTCGTTTCTCTCTACCTCAGATTTACTGTTACCTCACATCTACTCACATTTACATTTACATGCTATTGACCTCTGGATATGGTCTCGTTTGCACCTTAATTTGGGCAGAGGTATCTCTAATAATTTTAAAGAACCTAATCATAACAACTGGTCACCACAGAGAAGAGATCAGTGCCTGACTCTCCTCTTTGCTTAAGAGGAAGTTGCAGACTGCTGTAACACTCCAGCCCCGGAGCTGCCAGCTCATGGACCTAGCTGGGAGTCTTACTTTACAGTATAAATATGGGGTTTTTTGATACTTTGAGATAGAGTTGTGAGAAATATCTCAAATTAAAATTTCGAAGACGGCCAAATAAAGTGAAACAAAGAACTTTTATTTTCAACGCGCGCTGGGTGCGGTCAGGTTTGCCTCGTGCCAGGGCCTGAGAACACACCGAGATGGGGGGGGACAGTTCTTTTTAAGGTCTCTTGATTTGCATAACTGTTCCCTCGTTCCTCCCATGCTCAGCTCTGCTCCTTTTCTTCCTTAAAAGGCAATACAGTCTTTTTCTTGAGCCCGATTCGTTCTCTCAGGGCAGGCTCACACTTCTCTTCTGCAGTCCATTGGTCGTTTTAACCAACCTATTAGATTGTCTCCCTGTCCCGGCCGCATGGTGCCTCGGCAATGAGCCCTGGCTGGTTTCATTGTCTTACAGGCTTCCCCGTTCGCCTTCACACAGCAATAGCAAACAACAGTAACATGATCACAACTATTAACAGGTCGTGGCTGCAACAGAACTGCAGCCACAGGAACTGCAGAACACCCCTGATCACAAAAAAAACCTCCTCACCACGAGGCAATTATGGAAACCCTGCTTGTAATAAAACTATTTCATTTATTTCTCACAGAGTTAAGAAATAAGCTACGGACTTCTTCGCAAGAGGTATTTTTACTAGGGGGGGGAAATAAGGAAACTTGGCAGAAGTTCAAAAGGGCACCACACAAGCTAGATAAAAATATTCTACCACAATAATGACCCAGCATATACCATTTCACAACACTTGAGTCAAAATCCAGTTCCTCTACAACAGTTAAATCAAAATCCAATCCCTCCAGCTTCAGGCCACCTAAAGCATCAAGAAAGGAGCAAAGAAAGAGGACCAGAGGGAGTAAGAAGAGAGAAGGAGAAAGAGGGAGGGACAGATCATATAGCTACTACTGTAACCTTGTGGAAGACCAACCCTCATGCATTCAGATGGCAGGGTCACAGCATGAGGCAAACATGCCTGTGGTTTTATCTGCCCTCGTCTCTATTGCCAACCCTTCCAGGCAGGACCTCTGACTCACCAGCCACTCTGGGGTTTCAGGCCAGGGTGAAGGGCAGTGTTTTCACTGTTCCTGCCAATTTGAGGCTGGGTAAGGAGTTCCAGGAGGTGTCGTGTGTTATAGTTTTCCTGGGCTGTGACTGGCAGCTACTCTGGGCCTTGTCCATGTGGGTTCGAGTGGCCTGCCACCTCACCTCCGTGAGGTTTGACCTATCCCTTCCTCCTCCACAGACTCCTTCCTTCCCCCATGCAAAGGTGATTCTAACCCAGTAATTACTGATCTGGTGTCTAACATCTGCAATGAGGTCTCCTCTCAGTCTTATCTTCTCTGGGCTGAACAGAACAAGTGACCTCAGGCACTGCTCGTACAGCTTCCTCTCAAAGCCCTTCACTGTCTTTGTTGCCCTCCTTTGGACACTCTCTATGAGCTCTATGAGCTTAATATCTTTTTTTATACTGTGGTGCCCCAAACTGCACATAATATTTAAAGTGAGGTCGCCCCAGCGCAGAGCAGAGCAGGACAATCTCGTCTCTTGACCAGCTGGTGATGCTTTGCCTGATGCCCCCCCGGATACAGTTGGCCCTCCTGGCTGCCAGGGCACTGCTGACTCAGATTCAACTTGCCACTGACCAGGACCATGAGGTCCCTTCTGTGGTACTGCTTTCCAGCAGCTCATTCCCCAATCTGTACAAACATCCATTCCCCTTGTTGAACTTCATATCATTGGTGACTGCCCAGTCCTCAAATTTGTTGAAGTGTCTCTTCAAGGCCTCCCTGTCTTTAAGAGAATCAATGCTCCTCTGAGTTTTGTGTCATCTGCAAATTTGCTTATTATCCCTCCCAGTCCTGTCTCCAAGTAATTTATGAAGATATTGAAGAGCATGGGGCCTAAGATGGAACCCCCCTAGTGACAGGTCACTAGTCTGATGTTACCCCATTCACTATTACCCTTTGTATTCGACCTGTGAGCCAATTGCATGATGGGTTTATCCAGCTGTGTGCTGGGCATTTTGTCCATAAGGATCCTGTGAGAGACAGTTTCAAAATATTCTCCCTCCCCTTTCCCCAGTAAAGCTGTGTCAACATCTGAAGATCATGCAATGATTGGGCCTGATGATATACAAAGACAGTTATTTCGACTCTCTTGCTGGAAACTGGAGTAGATACACAGTGGTATCAGTATTGTTAAATAGAAAACAGTGTAACTTTTCCATAATACACATATTTCACATGGGCTTTCTGGTAATACTCAGCACTTTTTAGGATTTTGCTATAATCAGAATTCTTCTTGCTGGTGACATTTATTTACATTTGCTCTCTATTTCCTTAGCATTCCATATAAACGGCACATTAATATTCATGGAATACACAATTTGAGGCTCTACTGCCAAAGGCAAGTAGATAAGAGACTCCTAATTTCTAACAGAAACCATGATGAATTGCCAAAGTTGAGAGAAAGAAAGAAAGAAAGAAAGAAAGAAAGAAAGAAAGAAAGAAAGAAAGAAAGAAAGAAAGAAAGAAAGAAAGAAAGAAAGAAAGAAAGAAAGAAAGAAAGAAAGAAAGAAAGAAAGAAAGAAAGAAAGAAAGAAAGAAAGAAAGAAAGAAAGAGAAGAAAAATGCCATGTTCTAAAAGTATGCAAATTGAATAAGTAGGTAGATACTTTTATGCCTACAAAACCAGAAACATTTGCAAGATTTTATTTTAAGCCTATATACACAATTTATTTCACAGAGTAATATTCAAATTTATGTCTGTAGCCTTCATGGATAATTTAGTAGTAAAACTATGCAGATGAATAGCATTATGGCCAAGGATGGCCATAGTCAGTGTACAGAAAATGGTTATCAGGTTGTAGAGGTCATGACATAAACAGGCTACTCAATGTTCATACCACATTAGAAAGATATAGGCAAGTGCTCTACGACTTGTAAACCTGGAGTCTCATGGATTGCAAACCCATGGAACAAAGCATCTCTGCAAAACAACATTTGATACTATAAGATGGTTGCAGTCAGGGCACAGGACCAGAATAAAGGTGCTGTTTCATATTAGTAACATTTAGCCAAGGAATAAGTCACTTGAGCCTGCTGGATTATTAGGGACATGAAGGATCAGATCTACTCTGTGCTGGGACACAGGATTGGCTGAGCATTATGAACAACTCAGTGAGGCTGTCTAGTCCTCAGAGCTCTGGGCTATCAGTACAATGTCTGGGTTTGTTTGCTCATGTGAGGCACAGATTTCTCTGTAAAAGTTCTGATAACCGTAACTCACTTTCTCTACCTGTGCTGAACTCTGTCTAGCCATCTAGCAATCTACCTGCCAATCTGCCTTAATATGTGTGGTGGTCCATTTGCCTGATTTTTTGCATATTCTGACAGAAGATGTGAACCAGAATAAATGTCATGAAGATGATGAAGTTTAATTAATGTATTGCTTATCTATCCTTACACAAATGTAAAGACAGAATGTTCCAAGTAATAATTCAGCTATACAGTTGAATGGCAGATATTAGATATTGCCATACACTCATATCCTTAGTTAGATGTGTAATACATGACAAAATGTCTATTTCAAAATGCAAACACTTCATGATAAACATTCTCTACAGAGAAACCTTATTGCTGTTGCAAAGAGTCTTTATTATAGGAAGTTCTTTTGTACAAGGAGAAGATGAATTTGGTACTTTAGCATGTTAAACAGCAGTTTCATCAGAACTGTATGGTTCACAAAAGATTAATCTATCCCTTGGAATATTCATGAATCAATAAGAATGTTCCCTGAGTCCAAGTATTATTAGTACTGTTGACTAAGCAAGGTGCTCTACATTCTGATGAAGCAGAAATTACACCCCAGAAATTATGTGGTTTTGTAGGTGTTTATTTTTTTTTTAAGGGGTAGAAGGAATGGGGTCTCTGTGTTTCATTCATTCTATGCTGGACAGATACTCTGTGTTGTGTTATTATTCAAAGGATGCACCTCTACTGAAACAAAGTCAGGTAAAATATTTGCTTCTACCAAGAAGGAGACTAGAATAAAAACTAGGTGCCAGCTTCCAGAGGAGATCACTGCTAATGCCAGTAATATGCACATTGTTAATTATAGTGGCATACTAAAAAAAAAGGGGATTATAAACTCTGTCTCTCTGGCATAGAGTTAGGCTGAGTAGTTTTGTAAATTACTTATTCATTGATTCCCTACTTTTGTTCTCCAGAAGTCCAGTTTTCTAAAAATTGGCTTTGTGCCTGCATGACTGAAAGTAATGTATCATATTAACATTAGCATGTTAATAAAATGAAAACTAATTAGAAATACAGCAAATACAGACTAATCCAGGTAGCAGAATCTCATTAACAGGACAAGATACTTCTGTTGTTTGCTGTCTTGCATTCATTTCAGTTAACAAATTTTAAGAAGTGTTCTTCACTCAGCTTTCCCTTCAGAAATTTATTCTAGTCTGGGTGGAAGCACTGTGATTTATTCCACCTCTCTCTGATCAGATGAGGAATGAAAACGGGAGCAATGCATCACAGGGTCTCCTCATTCTCAGGGTAAATCATGATTGCTTCACAGAGTGATGAAAATTTCCACTGAACTTTATTGTTACTGCAACATTTCTCTAGTTACACTGCAGTACTCTTGGTTTGTAAAGTGAAAATGTGCAAGGTCAGAAAAGATCAATATATTAAGAAAAAAATTCTTGATTATAGAGCTGTTTATTGTAGAACCTCTGCTGGGGCTCTATTATTCCTTTTGCGGTGGTACTACATGATGAAACGTAAAGGGTCAAAGCTATGCCAAAGTGTTCCAGCAATGTGATCGTACCAGAGATACTGTACTAGAAATTTTATTTGGCAGGGATCAAGGCAACTCAATCACATGAACTACTGAGAACCATGGGAAGAGGCAGGATGCAGTCAAGGAAAGGGGTTTGCCTTCATTGCTACACCTCTGGCATCTGCAGAATGACACAGAATATGCGAGAGAAGAGCTAGCAGATGATGGTAGGTGATTTTTCTGGTTAGTCATTTAGTTCCCATCTGAATTTCAAAATGCCTTGCAACAGCAATGCAAAGTTCCGGGGAAGGGATTCCAGATAAATGAGTGCTAATTGGAGTGGCCTTCTAGTAGATATTCTACACAGTTAACCATGGGATTTCTGAGGGACAATGTGAAAGGCAGCTGTTGTCTGATACCATCTGCAAAAATACTCATCCTACCCATTCCATGTGCTGCTATTAGAGAATAGTTACAGATTTACAGAGAATAAAACTGAAAAATACTGACATGGAAGTCTCTCCTTTCTGAATCCTGCCTGAATTGGTTACCCCCTGTTCATGTAAGTGGAGGGGACAATCTGGGTATGAGTGTCTTGATTTGCTATTACTGAACTGCTAAAAGGCAAAGGCAAGCTGAGCAGAGGGTGGAGCTGTTTTGAAGGTTTTAATCTGGTTTCCAGGGAAACCTATTTTTCAGTTATTTGCACGTTCAGCACATCTGGTTCATTTGGACTCTGGCTTTTTGAAAGTGATGAGTGTGTCACGGGAAAAATGAATGGGAAAATAATTTAGGGAATTAATGGGATGGAAGGAACATAGAATTATTTAAAAAATGCAGCTATGTTTTCCCTCTCATCTTTCTCACCCTCCCCCCTCCACCCCCACCCTGCTTTTAAATATAAACTTTTGGATGATATTTTTTCTATATTTTACAAAGGCCTCAGGACAGTCAAGGTTGTCCAGATCTTTAATTAAAATAATAAAGAGCATGTGTATCTGTATATTAGTATTACTAACACCAATAATGATTATTGACCCAAATGTCTACTAGAAGAGGAAATACAGACCAAAGGAAATGAAAATTAGAAAAATATAAGAATATACTTATGTATTTTGTTGACAGAAAACATCCAGTTCTTCTCAAAAGACAAACTTTTCTTTTCAGAACCGCTACACTAAAAGATTGCTGGTTAATCCAGATGTAATCACCTCAGAAATAAACAGCAATTATCTGGTCAAATGGTGTTGTATAAGGAGTTTATGATCCTGTGGGCAGCCTACACTGAAACAGGTTTTCTGGCAGGACCTGTGGCCCCATGGGGAATCATGCTGAAGACGTTTGTTCCTGAAGGACTAAACCCAGTCTGAGGGACTTGCACCTGCCAGAAGTGCTCTAGAGAGCACTTGAGAGCTAAAGACAAATAACTCTGACTGCTCATGAAAGGTTCTTCAGTAAAGAAAAAGGTCACTGGTTTAATGGGTGAATGCAGACCACTGATTAAGAGTCAGCTCAGTTTCTATTAAGAAATGGCTGCTGCAGTCGCTTGATAGAGTGTTGAAATGTTGTTAACTGACAACAACAGGTTGTTGTTTTCGTGAATAAAGGAAATCTGGTGATCATAATACACTTGGATTTTTAAAACCCTTGATTTTTGTTGCCAGGTGAATATTTTTAAGAGAAACTGAATGTTTTGTCTCCCTTTTATACACTGAAAACAGTTGAGAGATAAAACATAAAGTGGAAGGTTTAGTGGTCACTGCTCAGAATGGAGAAAAATACTGTGTGGTATTCTGGAGAATGCCAATAGTTTTGTAGTGGGAAGAGTTTTGCTCAATGTCTTCAGTGACCTGTACAGTTTTTGAGGTCATTAGAACTGAGCTCTCTTGGGTAGCCAAATGCCTTATTGCTGGTGAATGCCTTATTGCTGGTCAAGGACCTCACAACACTAAGTGAGAAAGCAAAAAGGTAACAGATCTCAGTGCAGATACCAAAAAAAAATTTTAAAAAAGTATTAAAAATAATCAAAACTGTACTTACAGAATGCTGATTTTGGAATGACAGTTGTAACTCAGAAGGGATATCTTGGAACTATCATTGACAGCTCTCTGGAATCTGTAGTGGCATAGTGACATTCACAAAAGCCAAGAAAATGCTTATCACAATCAGAAGGTGTAGTGAACAGCATAGAGGCTGTAATTTTGATATTATATAAAATCTTTGTATGTCCTTACTGTGAATATTTTATGCAGCTGTCTTCTTTGCATTTCCATGAAGGTAAAGTGGAGTTAGAAAAGGTACAGAGCATTAAAATGAGAGAGAGAATAGAGCTTAAAGAAGTGAGACTAAAAAGGCCGCAGCTCTACCATTGAGGAGGTGAAGACAGAGACAGGGTATGGACTGAGCTGAGAAAGTGAAGCATAAGGTAAAGAGAGCCTTGTTATTCCCTGACTGGAGGGTAAGAGAAGGAGGATATTAGTTTGAAAGAGGAGGAGATCAATTTAGAATAGAATATTATAAAAACAATAATGAACTTCAGGAATTTTTTGCTGTAGAAGGTTATTGAGGTAAACATTATCAGAAGATTCACAAAATGATGAGACAAGTTTAAGGCAAAATGGTAAATGAATACTAAAGACAGTAGGCAGGGATATGCCCTCTAACATCTTTAACTCTGTAAATGTAAATGCTGGGGAAGTAGGCAAGGAATATATCCCAGGATGAGATGCATTCCAGAGTGAGGGAGCTCGCACACAAAATTGCTAAGCTTCTAAGCTGCTATCTGTCATATTTCAAAGGTAGCAATGGGCCCATTTAAAGTTCATGAAGTTCAGTAGGCCAAGAGCAAAGTGCTGCATCTAGTTCAGGGCAGGTTCAGAAGAGGGTCACAAAAAGGGTCAGAGGGCTGGAATAACTCTTCTATGAGAAGAGGCTATCAAAGTTGAGGTTGTTCAGCCTGGAGAAAATGAGACTCCAAGGAAACATTATTGTATAGAAGGAGCTTATAAGAAAGATGGAGAAAGACTTTTTATCAAGGCCTGTAGTGACAGCACAAGAGATGACACTTTTAAACTGAAAGAAGATAAGTTTAGACTGGACATTAAGAAGAAATTCTTTACTGTGAGAATAGTGAGGCACTGGAATAGGTTGCCCAGAGAACTTGTGGTTGCTCCATCCCTGGAAGTATTCCACTTCAGGCTGGATAGGTCTTTGAGCAACATGGTCTAGTGAGAGCTATTCCTGTTTGTGACAGGGTTGTGGACTAGATGATTTTCAGAGGGCCCCTCCAAAGTGAACTATTATATGATTCCACGACTCTATGAATAGGTGGAATAAACTATTGTTGTCAAGACCAGAGGAAAATCTGCTGCACTGGACAGAGTATAGTTTTGCTTGAGCACGGTATTTCTGATGTTCTTATGCAAACTAGGAAGTAATAACAGACTTAGACAAAAACCGTGTCCACTAAAAGACTTTTTTGTACTTTAGTTGACAAATCACATCATAATGAAGGAGGGAAAAAATGTGGGAAATTGTAACAAAAAACAGAAAAGTAATCAGATCTGTTTCTAACATTAACCTTCATTCTTTGCTCTTTTTGGCCAATAAGAAAAAAAATTAAGAAAACCTGAAATATTTCAGTATAAAATATAAATTATCAAATTTTCTGTAGGCATCATTAAAATCTTCTCTAAAGTTTTATTTTCTCAATTTACATCAACTACAAACCAAAAAAAAAAAAATACATTTTGGTCACTGTGAATTTCCTAATTTCTTTTGGCCAAAGGTAAACTTAATATAAAAGCCCTATTAAGTTCATAATTTTCAACTATTTCCCAAGGAAACATTATGGATACTTTTGATAATAAGAACAACCAAGTGTTTTGGAATACAGTAACAAAACTAGACATTTTTCTGGCTGCTTTAGCATACTTTCACAAAACTTACTTAGAAGTAAAAGTTGTCATAAAATAGAAATCAAACTGGTCAGAGCAAAAATAGAATTCATCTACCAATTTGTATAATGAAAGCTATTGAATAAAGATAAAATAACATCCACAGTAAATTTTCAAAAATGCTTTAGCTTTGCTTATCTTTCAGAATCATTACTTTTATATAGTGCAATACATGTGATATTGAATAAAACATTAGGCTTAAATGAGACATTGACAACATGCAATGTGGTACTGAAATAGACTAAAAAAATGTGCTAAAATTCCAGAATATTCAATAAAATGAGGATAAATTAGCAATGCAAATGCAAAACATAGGGCTTGTGATTGGGCTTAAGCTTGCAAAGGTTGGGGTTTTTTAAAATCCTTTTTATAAAGAAGTTACTTAGAATTTCATTTTCCAAATAATAACAAATTTTACATATTCCTCCAGCTAGGAGAAGTATCATGAGTGTGAAAGGAGCCATTTAAGGATTAAAAACCTAAAGATTAATTCCTTAGTTCCATATATATGTGTGTGTATATATATCTGTTTGTGTCTGTGTCTCTGTCTGGTATCTAAATATTACCTTGTTGAAAGTAAAAAAATAAATAGCATTTCTGCATGCACCACTTAAATATGGAACTGTGAACAAAACAACTCATTTAATCCCCAATGGTTTGCTGTTCTCCTCTACTATTTAACTATAGTTTAGAAGTCAAGATTTAAATATATTTCTGTTTGTTGGACTGTAATATGCAAAGTCAGGTTACAGTTGGAGATCTTGACTCTAGTAAAAACAGTGGAAAATCAGGCAAAATCCGTTGATTCAGCTTTGAGATGGGAAATAATGTTGGGCTAAATATCACTCAAATTTTTGTGAACTTTGCATGTCAACTCACTTTTTATTCCTTTAAAATTTGTGTTCTGAGATTAGATTTCAGAAGACAAGATACAGATGAATATTGAGAAAAGTACCATACAATTTTCAGTGAAATAGAAAAAAATATATGGTCATCAGTCAATTACATTTTCCGTAGATTTATTTTTAGGAGAGAAAGCACTAACTGCACCTGAGTATTTCACAGTAACTGATATGTCTTTCAAAGAACTTCTTAAGTTCCAACATTTTCTTTTTATATAAAGTAGATGCATCAGTGATTCACAATTTTTTTTTAATCAGGAATTAAACACAATATTACCCACACTGTACCTACTTTTTTCTTTAAAAGGCCTAATTTAGTAAATGTTTACAGAAAAAAAGAAGAAAAAAGTACAAAAGCTGACATTATCCTGACACTTCCTTGCTTTGCACTGTCATTTTATTTTTAGAATACTATACTCACTGAGCATGAAACACTAAGTAATCACATCTCCTGCAATTCTGATAAGCAGAATATTAGACACCTTATTTAGATTAAAAAAAAACCAAACCACATATATATAAACTGCAATAAAAGAGAGGAAAATCAACTACTTCCATGACTACATTTTTTTGCTTCATATTATATACGTGTTTTTTTCTTTCAAATGACAGATCCAGAGAGCCTGGGAGAGCAGGAAGATTTTTAAGTGGCATTTACCATCCATTCGCAGTGTAGAAATTTCTTTAGCAAAACAATTTTCACAGTCCTTTGTGTTTCAGGACCTGGTACTGTTCTCACCTAATTTCATCCACAGTACTATAAAGCAAACTGTAGTCTCTTGATGTTACTCCAATAAAGGGGTTAAATGCATTAGAAGAGATGTAGATGTTTCCACCTGTCATGTTGAAGATCCCTACTATGGTGCTGAGGAGGGTGTCTTTCATAGAGAATCTTACGGATAAAATAATTTCTTAACCCTTGTCGCTTTCTTTATCAGTGATTACAACTAATTTAAAAGTGGGTTGCATTTTCTTTGTAGAAAATTGCAAAAAACTTCCAGAATACATTTTCCCCACAACTTTTCTATATCTTGAGTAGGCTACTATAGAAGGAAGAGAAGGAACTGAAACCTAGAGTAGGATGGCATTTTGAACTCTTTTGTTTGTAGGCTCATTAAAACTCAATATGATGGAAGTGAAGGTGAGAGGAAAGTATTCCCAAGGGTTGGTTACAGTTTTGTTGGAGAAGCCTCAGTTAAGATCATTAAACTGTTATTTTTTTGTACTACCTAAAGCAGCTTTTAACAGCTGCTTAAAAAACCCCCCTCTGGTCCCAAACCATAGCACCAATGTGTTTGTTCAACTATGTGACAAAAACCCAGATGAATTATTTCTATGATATTACTTCAAGGTCCGGTATAGACAATTTCAAAGACAAATTCAGACAATATTAAAAGATCTTAAGGCTGGTTTATAGAATATTTTTCTGATATGAGACATTTTAATTTCTGCCTTCAGATGACTGTTAATCACAGAAAAGCTACAGAGCACTGACAGAAGCATGTTTTCTTTCAGAGCCACTGAATGACTGTTCTGCCACTGCTGAGGTATAAAGATGGGAAGTTGTGTCAGTAGATCACAACAATTACAAATAAGCAAACAAATACAGCTAGAATCAAAATCTAGGCAATGACTTTGCTGCATGAACAAAGCCAACTGACAACAGCAAACTTTAACACATTTCTGTAAATGTGAGCCATGAAACATTCATATTTACTCTTAAGTTTTCAAAACAAAGATTAAATTATTTTTAACTGTGTGACTTATAACTGACACCAGCTTTTGTTGTTTTTTTTATGTCTTCTCAAGCATATCTGTGTTGTAAATCACATGTTTATTAACAATACTTGCTTCTGAAAGCTAATTTAAAGGTAATCCACCGATTACCTCTATATGCATAAGCCTGTCAAGAATCAATTGTGCTGTCGGATGCATGGAATTGGCAAGCATCATAGATAGGTAAATTATCCACCCACAGACAAGTGTAGAGAGACACATATACAGATGTGCAAGAGTAAAAATGTTTTACCTAAATGATATTTGAAGGGACAAAAAATAAGACTTCCCATGACATTTTTGTTGCCATATATCAGAGTACTTGTAATAGGTTGTCAATAAATCATTAATATTAAAGCTTATGTGTAGATGCTAGCAGTCAATTACTACATTAATTTTTAATGAATTTTTAAACAAAAATTTTGTACTACTTTAAAGATACATCTACTATGTTTTATGGATGGTCATCTAAGTTATTTTCCTATGTAGTTCCACTACAAATTTCAGATTATAACAGAAGTTTTGATCTACATATTTGGAGCAAGTTTTGCCTATTTTTTTTTTTTTCTGGTAAAAGTCATGTGATAAAGCTGAATGTCTCCTTGAATTTCACTCTGGCAGTTACCATAAAAGATGGAATATAAGCACACAAGTTGTCTATTTTCTGTAAGAAGACTATCTTCTTTTTGGCTTGAAGACTCACTAAAATCAAATGTGATAACAGGCAAGAGGTCACTCTCCAGTCATATTGCTTTTCTCTTCTTCAAAGACTGAATATTTATTGATAAATAAGAGTCAGCTTATAATTCTGTTAATATTTCTCAAAAAGAGATGAGAGCAGGGATGCGATGGAGCAATAGCAAATAAGGGAGGGTAAAATAATTGCTTTTAAAAAATCTATAACAGCTGTAGACTTACAGCTAAGCAAAATCCCCATAAATATTAGAAATCCTCATGACTGCAAGAAAAAGAGTCTAAAATGGCAGTAACCAGTACTATACAACAGTGAACCATGTAATTTACATCTTAGTGAAATTAAACATGGTATAATGGCTTAGCTTCCAGGCAACAATACTATTAAATTTGCTGTAGCAGATTATGACATCATCTGAAACCCCAGGATACACTTTCAAGCCAGCTATTATGCTTGTAATATGAACTGCTTTCCTGGTTAGTTTTTCATTTAATTCATTGCAAGGATTATATTTTTCAATTGCTGCACATGTCACCCAGTAGAATAGTTGCCTAGAATATCTGTGAGCCAAACTAATGTCACTTAGGAGACAGAAGTGATATTATTGTAAGGGGAAAGAGCACAAAGGTCAGTAAGTGACTTGAGAGCAAACAGTATTTGTTATACTGGTGGTAAGCTTTCTCTTAACTTTTCTTAGCCAAGATATATTCTATTTTACCAATAGAAACTTCTGGAGTTTCTATGCTTTTAAATTCCTACTGTTAGAAAACTGCATATTGGTTCCTACTGGAATTACTAGAAAGAAACAAAGAGATTGAGAGTCTGGTGAGGACTCTAGATGGATGTGAAATCAGGTTTTCCTTCTTGACTACAGCACCACAGCCTCACCTAGGAAGGTTTTTTTGTGGTCAGGGCTACACCAATGATTGCATCAGCTGCCCATTGGTCTGGGCTCTGTTTCTCTGATGAGCTGCCCAAACTAGTACCACAACTTGAATAATATCAAGATGGGTGGGACAAACTGCTGTAAACTATAAAGTTTTACAGTGATGAGAATAATGATTAACATTACGTCCCTGTAAATATTTATATACATTCTTCACTGTACTCATCCAAGGAGTCAGTGAACTAACTCAGGCTGTAATATTGAGTATGTACATAAAAATTTGAGACAGATTCTCTCCTAAGGGCAGTATTCAAGTGTCTAAAATCATCAGTGTCCAACTCACTGAATTTGGCAGCCTGATCTCCTTTTTTTTGCCATAAACCTCAAAAATTACATACCAAAGAAAATGCATATGAAGTACCACAATGTTTAAAAGTTATATAACACCCTTGCTGTACAAACAACTGTATGCATGTCATATGTTTATGCATATGGCCTAAAGACAGACTACCAGCTTTCCATGTAATTTCTGTCTGGCTGAGCTGTTCCTTAGTAACAGATTGGTATTGATTTCAGTGCCAGGAGTGTTACAGACCTGGTCTTTCTTGCCACTGAGCAGGTTTATCAAAAGCTACACCATTGTCCTTCTGTATCCTTGATCAATGCCAGTGCCTCAATTGGTTAATTAGCTAGCTAAATGTGGATATATTTTCCCTCTTCAGTGTTCACCTTCCAGAAAATTATTTCATTGAAATATGCCCCCTCTTTTGTCACTGAATCAAAACACTATCAGTAGTTTGCCTTTTGTGCACATAGTTTTGTTATAATAAAGAAGCATTCAAATGCAGCTATAGATTGATTGCAATTTATAATCAAACTCAGTAATGTGCCTGTGTGCTCTTTTCAAAGTTTCCTGTGGCACAAACAAAGTATTTTTCTAAGTAGCGGTAGAAATTGAGATGTAAACTGATGTTTTCACAGCCTTGCATGCCTGCAATTATGTTATTATTCCATTGGATTCTACGTAAAAGTAGTGAGTAAAAATAAATTCTGAACACTGGTTATCTTTGTTTGAAACCTCATAGTGATCCTTTTGCATGTTAGACTCATTGGGTGGTGGAATTGTAGACTTTCAGCTAGAAAAAGCTGGAAGGTGTGTTCTAAGAATGCAATTAGCACAAAAATAGACTAGGGGTGGTCCAAAGACAGCCCTCCTTCAGTGCCAACAGAGTCTTCAATATCAGCTGTTTCTCTTGGCCAAACCAGTCCTATTGACTTGCACCACTGGCTGAAAAGATGTAAGCTAAACTGGCTTACTATAGTCAGAAAGGTAATTCGGTCACTCCACTGAGCTGTCTATTCCAAACTGCTCTTACTGGCTCAAATAATGCAAAAAGACTGTATGTGTGTGTAGTCTCTGACCAAAGGCCAATGCAGTCCTGCAACCTGTAAAGAGTAGTGAAGCACCTTACAGCTCATCTTGCTGCCACCGCTATCTAACTGCAGCTGATGAATTTGCTCATGTTCTACAACTTCTTTCACCAGCTAAGTACAGTTTCTGCATAGACAGAGAGGCTTGTAGATAAAAACAGTATATGACTCAGAAGAGATTAGTGTTGCAATCACAACAGGAAAACTTCCCATGAGATTTTTATCTCTCTTCTGACTAAAAACCAAAGTTAAACAGAGGTAACACAGATAAATTCAGGAATTAATCTGAAATTCATCACTCTTTCATCCTTGTCATTGCCTCTTACAAGTTCCTGTGATGGCTCCAACATCCTAATTTGTAAAGCCTTTAATAATAAACATTTAATAATAAACAAACAAAACTCCCCTTTTTCAAACACTCCCCTTCCTCCCCACAGGCAAACTCCCTTCCCCCCCCCAAACCAAACAACACAACAACAACAAAACCTGAATCTACCCAGGAAGAGAAGACAGTTACGTTAGCTCAGCTCACCGCATGACAGGTAATGCCTTTGAATCTCATTGCATAAACACAGAACTAGTCCTTGAAAATTGTATTTAGCAGAAGAGAAACAAACATCTGTGACTGATGGGCAGCTGTCTCTTTCCGCTATTGTTCAGAAAGTTGCTTTTAAGCAGGCTCATAAGAGTTAGAGGGTCATAATCTGACAGGTATGAACAGCAAAATCAATGTCTGTAAGCAAAGCCCAAAAAATACAATCCTTGTAACCTAGGCTGCTTCCTCTTCTACCTCTTTCACTGCAAGCAATACAACACATTGCTGAGTCATTTAGCTAATTCTCTGATATTTTTCTTCTTATTCCATTTATTCTTTGATAGCTGTTGGCATTAGAACTGATGTTTGCAAAATGGAGTGAGTTGATTAATAGGTATTTTATACATCTGGTATTTCCTCATAAAAGACTGGTGAACTTATTTCAATTATCATACCACCAACAAGGATGCAATCTGTTCGCAATGGCTGTTTACGAGTGGCTGCTTTGGGTAATGGCTGTTTTCTTAGCATGGGAAATGAAATATAATATTATTAAACCGAGATATGCCGAATGGTGTGTCAACTTATCCATCATCCTGATGTTTATAGGCCTAATTTTTTATAATGTTTATTTTATTTTATGGGACCAAACATTAAAGTATCACTTATTTGAAAGGATCTAGCTTCTTTTATTTTTGCTTTAATGTCCTTGGATATTAACATTCACGAATTCATGTGCAATCAATGCAGAAAACCTGTGGTAGGTACTCTATTAATTCTATTTAGGCAAACATGTTGTAATGAGAGAGATAATGAACAGATGAGTTTATGTTTTTTAGGTTTTACCCACAAGGCTAACACTGTCTTGTCTGGTGGTTTTGTTTTAACAAATCACCTGTAAAATGTCTTAAAATGATACACAGTCATCTAAAAATTGCCATGAAAGTACCGTATAGGTGGGAAAGCAGGAAGTGCATGTAAGGCTGGATGGTGAAGCAGGAGACATGAATGATGTAAAGATTTTAAACAAAAAATAGTTAAGATTATCTTACATTATTAGCTCAGGCAGTGACAGAAATCACTGTGGTACAAATTTAGCCTCTCAGAAATTATTTAAGTGCAACTATTTATTTTTCGACATGGAAAGAGGGTTTTTGGATATGCAAACCTACTCATCACACAATATCATCTTAGATTTCAGTAAATAATATTTGAGATGCTGAATATATTAGAACACTTTCATAAACCACTTATATGTAAGAAAACAAGTATCTGTTTCAGATATTCAGATACTGAAGTCTACCACATACACACTTGAATTGCAATTCAAGCTTAATTTAGGGGAATAAGACAGGAAAGCATACTTCTTCAAAATATAAATGGAAATGAAAATATTAAGTCTTACAAAATTTTTTAAGAGCTTTAAAAATTAAAGTCTTCAACAGATGATATCTCAGAAGGTAGGCAGACAACAGGGCATAGGCAACAGATTACATTACATAGATGCTCCTACTGAGTGAATTTCTTATTGCCTGCTAATACAGATGTCAGTACTGCTAAGAAAACTACTATGTAAGAGAAAATGTTTCCTTCATCATCTTCCGTTATACCCTGTAGACATAGGTTGAATGTTTTAATTGACCAAAGTGGCAAAAATACATGGCAACAGACATCAAAACAATAATATTGTATATTTATACAGTAAATGTGGAGACTGTTCGCAGATGTTTAGATACTATCTCCTTCCCCCTCACATAATCGACTGGAACAAAACTCTCACCTACAAGAATAGCAAAGAAATGCAGAATGCCTAATGCAGAAACAAGGAGGTGTATGAAACTATCTTGTGCAAAAACACCAAATGTCATCCTATGCCAAGTACATGGCTTCAAAACCAGAGCAGTATTTTCTTCTTACAATACTTGATTCTTGTAGGCTTCAGCTTCTCAGCAACATCACTAACTCTAAAAGCAGACCACTCTAAACATGCCACATCACTCTGAATTTTGCCTGTGAAAACCTTAGTTTTAGTTCCAGTCCTGTAAAAGACTCTTTGTGGTTGTACAGTAACAATTTTATGTAGCCACTGACTTCACCAATGCTTACCTCAACTCCAACTTCAGTTACAAAGAGTGATATCTCTTTGCTTATTGGAAAAGGCTGAGTCATTTTTGTGGGCTTTGATATGAAATTAATGAGATTTTTAGTCTTTACTGCTTAGCCAAAGATGTTGGAAGGGTAAAGAAGGGAAGTTAAAAGGACCATTTAAGAACAAGGAATGAATTGAATGCACTAAGTTTATTGAGTGAAACAATTTAATGAAGAAAAATACTAATTAAATTATTAAAATCTATGTTGCAAGTAGTAATTAAAAAGTTGTTGCTATGCAACCAAAAGTATCTTTATGACAGAGTGCAGAAATATATTTTGTTAAGTATGCTTTGACTTTTTTTTTGACCTTTTCAGTCACATACCTGCCCAAACTGTGTGTAAATGTATTTTTGAGAATAATAACATCAAAGATTCCTGCAGGATGAAAAACAAAAATACCATTTGAATCAGTTAATGGTTTTTATTATGTTTAAAAGGTTAAGGAATTCATGAGATAAAAATAAATACACATACCTAATTATGTATAGAATTTTTATGCTGAACTTTCATCATTGCTAATGGATTAATTCCTATCCCAAACACAGGTCCTGATCCTATAAGACATGAGAACATTAATTTTCATAATGTAATGTGGAACCTAATCCTGCCCTCTCCTGAAATTTTTAAATAACAGTTAAATCTATTACTTGTGTCAGAAACCTGAGCAGTTGTTCTTAATAACTAAGGACAACTTTTGTTTTTCCTGGAATACTGAGTCTAAGAGGCGTGGTAGTGTGCTGGTTTCTGCTAGAATTTCTGTTGCTACGTGCTGAGATTTCTACTGTGGCTACATGATGCTGATATATGGGAAAGAGAACACCAGTGTATAGATAAAGATTGACATACAAAGAATATTAGGGCACACATATATTTCCATGAAGGGCCACAAACTGTGTCCATCATATGTATATAGTGCTTCCACATATTCCCCACAGTCAGGCAAACTCTACCTTGGGCTGTGCTGTGCAAATGGGAAGGAGATCTGGTTGGCTAGACCTGAAGGTCTCTGCTTAGTGGTAAAATAATTTAATTCTTGAGGCTGATTACTGTCTGTATGACCAACCTGAACTCCATTTTCTTTAATTCCCATTAGTCCCACACTTAAATCACAGAATATTAAAGACTTTGATTTGTTGGTGTAGTTTTCTTTCCACTGATACTACAACCAAAAAATTAGAGGGAACCTGAATTCTAACCAATTGGCCTCTTAGCAATGCAAGATCACCATCAGCACTGTGCATCCAGAAGCAAAGGGTACCCTCTGCTAAATCCTGCTCTCTGCACTTTCACTTGCTTCCTCTTACTTTAAGTTTTCAGTAAGAAAGTGAATAATAGTGATTCCTAACCAGAATGGGATTTTTTTCTCAAATTTGAGGTCCTACAGACATTTAAATTGCCCTTTTCTTCTAATTTTTGTTTTCTCATATCTTCTCTTCAAACAACAACTCAGAATAGGCTTTAAAGCCTGTTTTGAACTGGTGGAGCAGAGGAACTACGAAGTTTAGTGCCAGTGTATCAGTAAAGTGAAGTGATTCCTAAGAGGACATCTGTGAGGTTCACTTGTCATTGGACACACCACACTAATGAGCTGTGAGTTGAAAGGCATGTAAGCATTTATATACAGTTACCTTTGTATGGAAGGAATGAAGGTAAAAGTGGTATTAAAAGCAAGTTTCTTATTTTTCTTTTCCAGAGAAAAACACTATTAAGAGGATTTCCTTGTTTAGCAGTACCTTGAAAAGATATCTCCGATTTAAAATTACACTTTCTTGGGACTTTGTGAATGAAATGAAAAATTCATTTTTACTAGATAATACATAATTCCTGGATAACAGAGTAGTCTCTCAAAAAATACTGTAGTTTCTCTCTCTCTACTAAATACAGTTAAGCATACAGCATTTAAATGGATGAGAAAAGTGTTTTAGGTGACCACTGCCATGCCAGAGGAAATAATATGTATTGGTGCCAAGAAAAGGAAGAGTATATATTATGTTTCAGGAAAGAAACTATGGTAGTGAACCATAAATCCCCTAAAAATCCCTGGGTTATGAAATTATAAATTGTAAAATATACATGCCTCATTTCCCAACAAGAAAAAGTAAGAACCTGGAGTTGAGGTTAGAAATAAAAAAACCCCACAATTACATTTAGTACAAAAAAATTACAGAATAATGAAAGAATAATCTTTAGTCCACAGGAATGTGAAATGATATCTTATCTTAGTGTCCCTGGCTATTTTCTTTCTAGTGTTTACATCTAAAATGAAGTTTTTATCAGTATACATAAATCTATCCAAATATTTGTCATATTACAGAAGGTAATATAAATTGCATTTTTTTTACAAAGACATAGACACTTCTTGAAGACTTCAAGCTTCATAACTAAAGTTAGATACTATGAACATTCTTTAGTTTTTCAGTACATGAGTTATTGATGAAGTAAGATTTATGTAATCAAATAAAGAACCGTAAATTATTGCCAAAATAGTAAAGGTACAGAATCACAGAATCACAGAATATGCAGAGTTGAAAGGGACCCGCAAGGATCATTGAGTCCAACCCTTAGTCTTGCACAGGACCTTCCCCAAGAGCACTGTTCAAATGCTTCTTGAACTCTGTCAGGCTTGGTGCTGTGACCATTTCCCTGGGGAGCCTGTTCCTGTACACAACCACCTTCTGTGTGAAGAATCTTTTTCTAATGTGCAACCTAAATCTCCCCTGACACAACTTCAGATCATTTCCTCAGGTCCTGTCATTTGTCAGCCCAAAATGGAGATCAGTTCCTGCTTGTCTTCTTCCCCACACAAGGAACTGCATTGAGATCTCCCCTCAGTCTCCTTTTCTTCAGGTTGAACATACCAAGTGACCTCAGGCGCTGCTCATATGGCTTCCCCTTCACTATCACCCTCTTTTGGACACTCTCTTTTTTATATTGTAGTGCACCAAACTGCCACAATATTCAAAGTGAGGTCACCCTAGTGCAGAGTAGAGTGGAACAATCCCCTCCCTTGACTGGTAGGTGACGCTTTGACTGATGCCCCCAAGACACAGTTGGCCCTCCTGGCTGCCAGGGCACTGCTGACTCAGATTCAACTTGCCATTTACCAGAACCCTCTGATCCCTTTCTGTGGCACTGCTTTCTAGCATCTCATTCCCCAGTCTGTACAAACATCCAAGGTTGCCCCATCTCAGGTGCAGAATCTCACACTTCCCACTGCTGGACTTCATATGGTTGGTGAGTGCCCAGTCCTCTCATTGGTCAAGGTCTCTCTGCAGGACCTCCTTCTCTTTTAGTGAGTCAACAGCTCCTCTGAGGTGTACCATCTGCAAACTTGCATAGTATCTCTTCAAGTCCTGCATCCAAGTACTTTATGAAGTCGTTTAAGAGCACAGGGCCTAAGATGGAGCCCTATGGAACCCCACTGGTGACAGATAGCCATCCTGATGTCACACCATTCACTATCACCTTCTGTGCTTGACCTAGGAGCCAATTGCTCACCTACCACATGATATGCTTATCCAGTTGTGTCCTGGACACTTTGTCCAGAAGGATCTTGTGAGAGACAGTATAGAAAGCATTACCGAAATCCAAAAAGATTACATCAACTGGCTTCCCTTGATCAGCTAGGTGGGTTATCTTGTCATAGAGGGAAATCGGGTTTGATAAGCAGGACTTTCCTCTCATGAAGTGTGCTGGCTGTGACCAGTGAATGCACTGTCTTTCAGGTGTTTTTCAATACTTCCCAGAATAATCTTCTTCATAACTTCACTGGGCCCTGACTGAGATTACCATACCTGTAGTTTCCAGGGTCCTCCTTCTTGCCTTCTTGAAAATCTGAACAATGTTCACCAGCTTCCAGTCAGCTGGGACGTCTCCAGATTCCCAAGATGTGTCAAAAATCATCGGGAGAGATTTTATGATGACATCAGCCAACTCTTTGAGGATTTTTGGATGAATTCCATGAGGTACCACAGATCTGTAGGGATCCATTTGGAGCAGCAGATCCTGCACCATTCCAGGGTTGACTGGGAGCTGATCATGCTTGCAGTCATGGTCCTCCAGGTCAGGGCACTGAGACCCCCTTGGTCCATCACCCATGTTGAAGACAGAGGCAAAGAAAGGGTTAAATACCTCTGCCTTGTCTCTGTCCCTGTTTTTGAGGTGACCGTCTATATCCTGTAATGGGTTAATGATGTTTCTATACTGCCTATTGACATTAATATATTTGAAAAAACTTTTTTTATTGTTCCCTACATATCTAACCAACCTCAACTCCAGTTGACCTTCGGCCACACGAATTTCTCCCTACAGTGGCAAGCAGCATCTCTGAATTCTTCCCATGTCACTTGATCTTGCTTCCACGGGGCATAAGTTTTCCTCTTTTGCCTTATTTCCAAGAGAAGATTCCTGTTCAGCCAAGCTGGCTTTCTGCCTCACCTATTTGACTTCTGACATTTTGGAATTGCCTTCTCCTGTACCCTTAGGAGGTGATGCTTGAAAAATGACCAGCACTGATGGACTCCAGAACCTTCAAAAATGTTTTCCATGGGGACCTTACTTATTAATTCCCTGATCAGCCTGCAGTCTGCTCTCCTCATGTTCAGAGGTGAGGCACTTTTCCTTCTGTCAACAGAGATTTTAAACTCCATCCCCTTGTGGTCACTGTGGTCAAGATGGCTGCCAATCTCCTTTTTGCTCACAAGATCCACCCTGTTGACAAACAGATCAAGGAGAGCATCTTTCCATTTTGGCTCTCTTAGGACCTGTTCCATAAAGTTGTCATTCAGGTACTTTAGGGATCTTCTGGCCTGCATGTACCAACTGTTAATTTATGTTCCCAGTTAATTTATGGCAAGTTGAAGTCCCCAGTAAGACAAGCGCAGTTGACTTGGAAGTGTCCCTTACTTCTTCAAAGGATAAGTTGTTGGTGTCATTGTCCTGGCCAGGAGGTCTATAGCAGACTGTGACGATGACATCCACATAATTTGTTTGCCCCTTTATTCTTACCCAGAGGCTCTCAACTGTGCCATTGCTGTTGGGGGTGAGGAGGATTTTAGAAGGTGGAAAAAGACAACTCCTGGCGATGTAGGCCAGGCAGCATAAGATAAACAAACTGTCTCTGTTAGATTGTAAGTTCTTTCACAGGGGGCATCAGGTTTCTTTTTATTGGCCAATGTCCAGTCGGAGACAGCTAACCTTTCCAATTAAGTACTTAAAAGTCATCTGAAGATTCATGTATCCCCCTCTTTTTATCTGTCAATCCCAAATCCTAACCAATGCCCTGTCCAAGTTTCTGCATATCTTTCCCCTTTTTCCAGAATCTTCCTTATCTGCCTATAAAAACCTACCATTTTGTAAAATAAAGTAGATCAGCACCAAACACCCTCAGTTGCTGTTCCTGTGCACTTCATCTTCTGAGTGCGGTTGGTCTGTCCCCCCGCATGAGACAAAATATGATCCTGCCAGGAGCTTAGATAAGAACTACAGCTCAGCTGCAAGAATCCACTGGTCTGGGATGTGACCCCCTGAACCCCAAACTGTGTCACATTGCCACCTTCTTGTCACATAACCCTTCTATTACATACAGTGTTACCCCTCCACCTCTTCTGGTCTGCCTATCTCTGCTAATAATCCATGCAACAGGACAACCCAACTCCAGTCACAGGTCTCATCCCGCCAGGTTTCTCTTATCCCAAATCTCTGGGAATGGGCCAAAGCTTGGAGTTCCTCTTTTTTGTTCCTCATGCTGTCTGCACTGGTGTAGAAACATTTCAGGTGTGATTGTAGCCAACACCTTGAGGAGCGGATTGTGAGATCCCACTAGTGTTCATTTCTTCAAATTTCAGCACATCAATCCATCACTCATCACTGGTGACTCCAGTTTTGTCCCCTTCCCTCTTTCAAGTTAGTTTCAAGCTCTGCCAGTGAGCCCTGCTAGCTACTGCACAAGAACTCTTTTTCCCCTCTGAGATAGGTGAATCCTATTAGTTGTCAGTAAACTGGGTGTTGAGTAGATCATTCCATGGTCAACCACCCCAAAATTTTTAAGATTACACCAACCTCAGAACCCCTACTTGACCTGATGAATCTGCCTATTCCTAACAATATTATTTCTTGTTATCAGAAGGACAGAGGAAATAACTACTTGTGCTTCCTCTACCAACCATCCCAGAGCCCCTGAAGTCTCTTTTGATTGCCCTCAGACTTCTCTTTGTTATTTTGTCACTGCCAGTTTGAAGAATAAATAGTGGATAGTAATCAGAGGGCCTTACTAGACTGGAGAGATTTCCAGTAATGTCCCTTACCTGAGGCCCTAGGAGACAGCAGATTTCCCTGTGAGTTGGATCTGTCTGCAAATGGGGGCCTCTGTTCCTCTTATAAGGGAGTCTACCATTACAACTACCCTTCCTTTCCTCTTGACAGGGGAGGACTTAGTGTGGGTTGGTAAAAAATTTCCCTATGAAAGGACATATCAAAAAACTTCCCCCCTCCCCCTCAAATTTCACTGCAAAAACTGAGCTCCTTGACACTAAAGTATGTTAGTTAGTGGGTGTTTCCGACTCTGTAAATGAGACATGAATACAAAAAAAGTGTTGATTTCTGTATGTGTCCCCTGATAGACTCAGCTTTACCATAAGTCTGTGTAGGTAATATAACTATCTTTAGTCAGAAGCACCATCTTCCCTCTCTTCTGCTTTAAAGAAAAGTTTGGTGTTCTGGAAAGACAAAAGAGTGTGTTTTCCTGCCAAGTGAAGATACAAGTCCCTAAAAATTTTCTATTTTAATGGGGCCCAGATCAGAGTCAAATGTAAATTACAGGGAAGCTTCAGCCTTAATGGAAAGATAGAACTTGGAATATGGCATTATATCTCAAAACTATTTATAAGATCAGAAAAAAATAGTTGATTATTTTACATGAACATCTTCTCCAACATACCACTGACAAGAAGAATCCATAGTAGTTCTCTATACTGTGGAAAAGATATTTTGTGCTGACTGCAAACGTTGACTGTAAACTACTGTAGTGAATAACTGCTAGACACAAATCACAGGAACAACATCATAAAGCTTTAATGTCATTGGCTTTGAGTAAATTAGTTAAATTACCCAGTAATAAAATGAGTTTCCTACCTCAACTTTGTGAATTTCAGCTCCTGTTAGAAAAGAGAGAAAGAAAAGGATTTTCAGAGAAGGGCACAGAGAGAAAGGCATTTGACATTGCTTACCAAGTATTTCATAGAAAACAAGTCCACAAGTTTGATAAGACAAATTATGTCAAAAAGAAAGTTCCTCTGTTCCAAAAACAAATGAATTTTTTTTAATGTAATTTCCAGCTGTAAGAAGATTTTGCAATTTGTTAAAAAATTTTTGAATGACACTTCACTACATAAAATGTTGTCATAGGAGGGAATGACAGTTGGAGAATCTGTGTTCCAATTTACAGATGATCAAAAAATACATGCAAATTGAAGTTCAAACATACTTTTAAAAGTTCACATGCCTTAAGTCTTATCTCTGTTTTGTAAATACCTAAACAGTAAAACAAATAAACTTTTTTTTTCCCAGTCAATATATGGTTATCTAAGTTTCCTTCACAGTCTTTTTATCAGTTATCCTCATCTCCAGTTCTGAGTTTTCAGGAGTCCTGGTATTATTTTCTACCCTATGGTTGTTGTTACAGTGACTGTACATTAGACACTTTCTCAGCACTGTCAGAGGCCTGAAAAATTAGGGAGTAAAGGTGAGGAAAGAGAAATTTTAGAAGATAATTTTTAATAAAATATGCCAGAAGTTAAATTTATTTACACAAACCACAAACAATTTCAAGAGATAACCAAAGGAATTTAAATTTGTTTAGCGCTTTTAAATTTCTTCAGCTATGTAGCATAAAACCAGAAGCTTTTCCCATAAGAAATTTATTCCCTTGTCTTTAGCTACTACTTTGGAAGAGGAAGGAGAAAAACTTGTAAGACTTGAGCAAGTTCTGGACAGAACAAAAGAAGGGTATGGAAGTTAGGACTTAAACTCTTCTCCTGTTTTGATGGTTTCAGACACTATCAATACCAATAGCAGTACCCATATCAACTTATATATTTAAAACCTTTTAAATTAGTTTGTGCATAGAACTACATTCCTCTGGGAATTTTAGGAGGGATTTAAAATATAAAGAAAAAGGAATTAACAAATAGGTGGCTATAGCTGTTTGTAAATAACTAGATAAAATCTTTATTGAAGAAAAAATAATTTTATTTTCTTTAAGAAAAGGCACTGCAAAAACAGTGTCTGTCATTTCTGCAGAAAGATATTTCATATTTATTCTTAAATAAAGTAGATGAAGATTGTCTTCTTTCCAATTAATTCCTCCACAAGACATAATAAAAAAAGTAACTCTTCTTTTGTATCTTCTCTCTTACTCAATATAGGTGCAATAAGATCAAAAAAATTCTCAAAACTTTAAGGAAAGGAACAAGTTTGTGGAATTAGAATTTCATATTTTTGATGGACCTGAACAAATATTACAAACTCTTTAAAACTTAATCGTATCATTTTAATTCAAACTGTTGCTTAGACTTGAGACCACGTTTCCCCCTAATAATAGCTCTCCAGAGCACTGTATTGAGATTTTAGGATTTTTATTCATATTCTTTACTTCCCTAGAAATACATCTCATGGCTTGAAAAAGATTCCTTTCTCATGACCCTAAGAAGGTAGGGTTGATATTTCAATAGCAGGGCAAATAAATGATACAAGAGCCTGAAGATTTCACTAATTCTTTTATAATTCTAATGAGGTGCTACTTTAGTTCTGTTTCAAAACCTAACTACAGTCTTTTTTTTTCTTTCTTACTTTTTTTTTCTGTTTTGTTTTTTGTTTTGTTTTGTTTTGTTATGACTGGTAAGATTTTTTTTGGTGCTTTGGACTTAGAATGTATCAGTTTATGTCATCTCTGTATGCACAGCCAGTGGTAGTCAGTATAGAAAATTAATTTGATAGAGCATAGCAGTTACATTGGGCTAAATATTGTTTGGTGAAGTGTCTGGATCATAGTATGACAGTTACAAATAATTTAGGAGAAATTACCACCAGAAGAAGAAGGAAATCATTTGTTCGATAGCATCATGTGCCTGATCCCTGTGTAGAATGACGGGATTGCAAAAATATCGTTGATAAGGGGGAGAAAACTAAAAGACCCCTCAACTGAAGTAAAAAATACAACCCCTGGTAGAGTGACCTGCTCTTGTGAGCCTGTTTTTGGAGTACAGTGTCCAGGTCTGGGATCCTCAACACAAGAAAGATGCTGACCTGTTGGATCAAGTCCTGAGGAGAGACACTATGAACATAGAGCTAAGCACCTCTTCTGTAAAGACAGTCTGAGAGAGCTGGGGCTGTTCAGCCTTGAGGAGACCTTGGAGTGGCCTTCTAGTATCTAAAGGGAGCCTAAAAGAAGTCTGAAGGGGTACTTTTCATGACAGCAAGTAGTGACAGAACAAGGGAGAATGACTTTAAGCTGAAGGAGGGTAGGTTTAGTTTAGATACCAGGTAGAAATTCCTTACTGTGAGGTTGGTGAGGCACTGGAACAGATTGCCCAGAGAGTCTGTGGACTCCCTATTCCTGGAGGTGTCCAAGGCCAGGTTGGATGGGACTTTGAGCAAGCTGGTCTAGCGGAAGATGTCCCTACCCATGGAAGTGAGGTTGGAATGAGAAGATCATCTACAAAACTTTTTCACGATAATGAAGTTTTTGGTGGAAAGCTCTTGGTAGTGACACTTCACAGATGTCATACTAGACACTACTAAGGCAGGATCTTTATCTTTGTATCATTACACAGCAAGAATTACAGTCACTAAAATATCAAGTAAAGAGTCAAGTGCCACATTTAAAAGTTATATAGAAATATTGAGCTACTGTGAGGGAGAGAATTTCTTCTCAACAAATCAGTGGGTTTCCTCTGTCCTTTGTCTCTACAGCATATATTTTTCTTGACGTAGTTGATGCAGACCTAGCTTTACTCTTTTTTTTCTCTGTGTAGATCTGTACTTCATGCTTATTCTGATCAGTCAGAAAACCAGACAGAAAACACAAAAGTAACGCTTAATTTCAAGTCAATACTCGTTTCTTTTCATTTTTCTTGCACATAGTGGCTATCTTTTCTCCAGTGTTTTGCGTTTCTAGCTATTCACAGAGCTTTTGCTATGGATCATTAAGTTAATGAAATAACTTCAGAAGAAAATGTGCCTTTCCAAGCTTTTCTAGGCACACTTTTGATACTGCACTTACTCTGTCATTGGAATATTGACTATCAGAGCTTCATTGCCTATGAGATTGTATTAAAATTCTGGAAATGTTTTTCTTTTTTTTTAAAAAAGATTGAAATTATATGGGGCTTTAAGTTTTCTAGATAATGAGGCCTAGGATGATCCCATCTTGCATACTGCCTGCCTTCAGTTCAATACTTGGATCACAAAACTAGCAATCTGCTCTGGTTAATGGAGTTTGGAGTTATGAAACAATGTAAATCCTGTGATGAACTAAGGAGCTATAAAAACCTTTGTGCTACTGGTTCTGCACTATCATCTTGTACTCCTATTTGACTCCAGGTCTATAGTGTCAGTTTGCTTTCTTGACTTCATAGCATATATGTTCTTGTGACCCTTAATTATCACAATCCCAGTGAAAGTTCAGCAAGTGGATGTCTTTAGCTATATTCATTCTACACAAGAAGTAGACTCAGTGGAAGAATTACTCCATCATTACCTTTCTTCATGTAATGACAGATTCTACATATAATTGCAGCTACCTGTAGTTCTAATTTCTTCTCAACTAATTTCCCTCTACAACTCTTTTATTCCTGAATATCTCTAAATTTACTGTCTTTTCCGTATTTATTCAGAAATACATTTCAATGAGTTTGGAATAAATCAGATTGAAGATTTTATATTTTAAATCTGCTAAAAAGATAATAATTGAGATATTTTTGTATTACCTAACTCATCACCGCCATCCGTGGAGACAAGTTAACATGATAATGCAATACAGTCAATGTGAATCAAGTTTTATACAGCATTTTTTTTGTGTGTTTTTGATTCCCAGATGGGAGCTGAACTCAAGATATGGAATGCATTGGGAGATTTTAGAATATAGTGCTGGAAAAACTTTACATGCTCTATGTTGCATGCTATACGTTACATGGTTTTGGCTTGTCTTTCCTCCAGTGGGCCCAGATATTCAATTAACGCCATTAAATAATACTTCTGTTAGTATGCCAGTGGAACTGTGTTACTTTGTTCAAGTGTGGATAGTCACATACCGTACGATTCAGCCTATGCCTTATAAAGCTAATATTCTCTACAGGAAACAATATTCATGGTTAGTCTACCTTACCAGTTGCCTTGACTAGCCTTACTGACTTTATGAGACCAGCATGGACATTTTCTGAACTTAGGTGGCTGCTCATTTCATCAAAGACAACAATAATATTTCTTGTTATTAAGGATAGTGAAGAATATAATGATTGTTTAAAACAAAATAACAGCTTTGTTTTATTTTTAAAACTTCACCCTGAAAAAAGAATTCCTTTACATCTTCTGTTTATTTTTTGTCTCCTGTTTACAAATGCACATGGAAATACCATTAATATAAATAAATTATTGAAAATAGGGGCAATATTGTTGAATACTTTAATATAAGGAACAATCAATCTCCATATGATTAATTAATTTAAAATAAATTTTTGTAGAGTTTTTTGGTTGGTTGTTTACTTTTGGTTTCATGTGTGTCTACATGTGTGTGTTTTCTATTGAACTGTAAGAAATACTAGAAAAGTTCAATCTGGCTAACATTTTGCTAAATAAAAAGATTTCATGTGTAGTCTAACTTTTTATATTAAGGGAGACTATTATAATTGGTGACTACAAAAAAAGTGAGCTAAAATCCCAGTGCTTTTGGTAGTATCAACCTACTGTTTTAATATTTAAAGTATCAGATATAAATAACTTCAATGTTTGGAGAATAGACAGAATATGAATTATAATATCTAGGTCACTGCCTGTTTAAAAGACTATTATCTTCTAACTAGAGCAAAGCGTTAAACAGGCCTTTTAACTACCAAAGAACCTGTGCTGAGGCATTTTTGGAATGCTGTATGCACGCATATTTTGGCTGCAGAAAATCAAACAGGGAAAAAAATTGTAAGGAAGTATTTTCACTAGAAAAATATTATGTTTATCTATTGATAAGTCACTAAAACTTGATTTTTTCCAGATGTTTATCCCCCTTTATCAAATTTATTAAATTTTTTTTTTTTTAAATTTGAGTTTCAGTTACACAGTTACACTTTTTTTTATGCTGGGGATGGCATGATAATTTAACAGGTTGTGTTTCTAAAAGCAGTATTTTAAATTCCAAGAGACATTTAGAAGAGAAAAATATTTGGGGATAAAAATTCATTAAGTTCAGTTACTGAAAAAGAGCAAGAAACTGAGGAACTGAAATATCAAAGTTGAATAAAGAATCAGAAAGGTGCTTGGTTTTCTCCTGAAAAGGAGCTAATGTTCTAAGAAGACCCTGTTTTCCTTCTTGGTGTTTGTAACAAAACCCACTGCTATAAAATTCCAACTGAGACCTTTCACTTTGTTCACACTATGGCACTGTAGAATAGAATAGAAAAGAAAAAAAGCTGTGCAACATGTTCTAAAATTCACACCTTTACCTCTCTACAAAGGATAATTGTATTGATAATTTGTATTGAAAACATGCTAAAGCTACATAAAAGAGAATCATTCACTGAAAAGTTTTTAAGATAGTCAGAAGAGCTCACAGCCTGCCTAAGAAGATACTACTCATCTTGTTAAATCTAGAAAAGGAAGGCTAGGAGGAAATACCACAGCTCCAAGTAGATTCATCAGGAGGGTAAACATTAGGGGGACACAGACAAAACTTATATCATGGACTTTATAGAAAGAATGGATTTAAACTAGTTAGTAATAAATTTCTTGTGGCATCTGCAGCCTGATCAGAATGGAATATCTAGAACAGCCAGAATAGATTTCTGGAATTAAGGTGGGACAAAACAATAAATATAGGCTGTTTCAGAATTGCATCTTATTATAGAATAAAAATACTCATTTGTTTTCCTGTGAAGATATGTAGATAGTTAACTATACATTGTATTTAAAGTTCATGTAATTTAAAGAGAACAAGTAAAATAAGGATTGGAAGACATTTACTGCTTATGGTTTTCACTATCTTCAGAACTCACAATAAAGTACAAATAAATGACAATTGAAGTTATTTTTTGAAACCAGAAATCTTTCCAGAAACTTGGATGTTGTTTGAATCAGATCTTTGCAAAAAACAGTAAAAAAGGTTTTATTTTTTCTAACTAAAACTACTCCAGAGGCTGTAATCTTATATATATATATATATATATATATGTATATATACACACACACACACGTAACATTGAATTAAAACTGAGCTACATATACTTCAAAAAATAAGAGTTTGTCAGTTATGTTTAAAATAATCAGTGATCCAAAATCAGACCAACACAAATTTGTGAAGAAAAGGCTTTAAAAAGCTTGCAATAGGAAAGTAGATGGGAGATATAGAAGGAAAAATCAGACTTTGATAATATATGATAGGATTTAAGACTCTCTCTCTCAAAAAAGAAAATCCTGCTTATAAGCTGGAGTTAGCTTTCTAATGATCAGACTTCCTACTTTTATCCTTATATTTAAGTAAAATTTGAATAAATAATAGATGATGGTCAAGTTAGTCTGAACAGGTTGTTACTGAAAGCTGCTGCTCCTGTTAAAAATTTCTTCTGCGTTCACCCGATGTTACTGCAGCATAACATTTTATTATAATTTCAGATTGCAGTTGCATATGGCTTTGCAGTATCAAGCTGAACTTACCTTCAATGATGGTTTATTTCTCATAAAACAAGCATGTAGTGCACATATGGCCAGGTACTGGAACACAGCTGAAGCAACAGCTGATGCACTGGAATATCTCAAAGAATGGGAAGCAAAATATCAAAAAGTGAAAAATGGTCCTACTGTCAAATTATGACAGTAATTTAAAAAAAAGTTTGCACTGATGAAAAGATACCTGAAATGTGCATCATTGGAGAAATAAAATATTGGTATATTATCTTAGTTTTCTTCACTTTTTAAGCAGTACAGTACTGTTGGTATCCCTTAATAGGAGTCAAAGTGAAATTATAATTTAGAAAAGTCAGCATTCTACAGAAAGACAGAAACCTAGTAGCTAAGGAATTTTGTCATCTCCCTTATGCACTTCAGTATGTTCTATCAAGCACCCATTTGTACCTTGCCCAGTTACTAACTGTATTACAGAGAAAATAAAAAAAAAAGATTGCATATTATGTTTTAGTTGTATGCACTGTAAGATTGGGCCTTGCATAAGAAAGCAAAACCAAAAAAAAAAAAATCAATTAATGAATTCTGAAGAGAGCTTAAAATATGTATGCATCATATATACAACTCAGAAAAAGCAGAATGAGCACATTCTCTTCCCCCTATCTTTGTGAACATATACTTAGGCATATAACACTTGCTAGCCTTGTATACATTCTGGATGGAATTATGGATAGATGATGCTCACAGCTGAAATTTTGAGTGAAAAATTTTGCTGGAAGATGGGCATTATTCCTCGTCTTCCACAAGTGACTGAAGTGCAATGGATCATTTTGCATGTATTGTCTTTAAGAGATTTTAAGAGCCTTTTGAAGGCTCACATGGGAAGTTCCTTGAGCTACCTAAGCAGTGAGTACCACAGGGTACTCAGATACGAGTGACTGTACAGCAGATTAAAAACTCAGAGTTACATCCTTTGCTAGATGTGGGAGAGGTTCATGACTTCTTATGGCACAAGCCTCATAAGAACAATAGGATTTCTTCAGTCTGTCCAGAGGAATGGTAGACAAAGCTACTTTCTGTGGAAAGAAAAGGACCTCTAGACCAGCTAAATTTCATTACCTGCAATAACATGACCTGCCTCTTTGATGAAGTAGGAAACTACCATATATGAACATGGGAGAGCCTAATTGTCTTTTGGAACAGAAGCACAGTTACATTAATTTTCTAAGGCAAGATAGTGTATAGATGGCCTTTAGTTTGCTCATGAAAAGAGAAGCCATATCTCACCTATGAAACATAACTGTCATTGCTATTATGGCATCTTTCCTTAAAAATGTTGTCTAATACATTCTGAGTAATGCAAAATTCTACTTACCTGAAAGTGAGGAAAATAGTGAATTAATAAGAAGTCTAATTATATATGTTATTAAGCAGAAGTAATTTTAATTTAAACATAATATGTGGTGTAGAAGAAATGGAATTCATTATCAATTTAATTTTCTTGAACTCAAAAGCTATGCTACATAAGCATAAACTACAATGCTTATGTAGTTTATGAATATAGTAGTTAGGGTTAACTAGGGAGCAGGAGAGAAATTTTGCTCTATGCAATATATTAACATAATATACTTACTAAAAACAGTTTCTGGTAGAAAATTTGTTCACTACCAGGTTTTATGAATGTTTTATATTTGCTTCATTATACAACCATAGATTAAAAAGTAGAGAGAATGTAATGCTATTATTTAAGTAAACACATTGTGCGCAAAATGTAAAGCCAATTCCAAAGACACTACTCAATTTTAAGTAGCAGATAAATAATAAGCATAATATGTTAGATCTTTATATATCTCTTCCTTATTAAACACCACGTATTTTTGAACATACACTTTATCATGAAGCGTCTAAAATTTCATAGCAAACCATAGACCCATGTTTCATTTCCACACAAAGGAATTTATATTTTGGCTAATTTTTTCTTAGCCCTTTATATAAAAGTAGCACTAAAACATGTGTGTGACTTTTGCAAAAGGGTTGAAAAGCAGCATAGAAAGTTTTTTGGCTCTCAGAAAACTATGTAATTCCTAAAGTCCTGGTCAACAAAGGAAACTTCAATTTTACATGTATTTTCAGTGACACACGGATTTGTTAAACTGAATGATGATTAACTTATATACCTCAGCTGGAGAAGGACTGCCTTCCAAACTTGAGTGTCATTTCATAATGTCTATAGTTTTGTATGCCATAATTTTGTTCTTTTGAAAGGGGATTTACAATGCTTAAGCACATGTTGATAATGCAGAAGTAGGTACAGCAAAACAATGTCAAAATGTAACATTTAGTCAAAACACATCTAGACATTTATTATTCATTATTTTGTAGTTTCTGAAAATTGTTCTGCAGAAACAATCATGTGGTACAGCTGCATCTTCAGTAGGACTGCTGAATAATCATACTTTTTTTAATGTTGTACTGGGTGATCTTCAAACATTAAGACTGGAAATTCTGGTACTGCCCTAGAGCCACTGCAATAGTATAAGACAAAAGACAGTGTAGGTGACCAGATGGAGGATTCACAAGAATTGGACTGACAATACTGATAAGCACTGTCATACAGAAATGATAGCACAGTAACTTATGCCTTGTTCTTTTTAATGGTGGCAACGAAGAGTCTGCTATCTCTGTATTAGTTCCCATATTAGGTACATTGCATTTTACATTCTGTTAATCATTATTAATTTTATATTCCAAACAGGTCTTAACAGGAACAATTTATTCCCTACAGAAACTTGGGAAATAAAATGGCAAACAGTGACAATAAGAGGATATTTTATATTGGCATTAACACAAAATCTAGGACAAGGAATTAAAGAAAATAATGCCTTATCAAAATAAGGAAGGTAATTTATCTAGGCTGTAATAATTGCAACTACAATTTGCCTGATTACTGAGGTTAATTGTTATGCTAGTGAAAAAGATCAGCCAAACTGATCAGGTGTATTAACTGTCACAGAACGTCTCCACAAAAAATGGAGCAAAGCAAAAAATCTTTTATAGCAAGTCTGGGACATGTTTTGGTGGTCCTGGACCACATGGTTCAGAATTATCTGGTATGCTGATTCTTAAATATTCTTCACAGCAGCAAAAACTTAAACATTCTCTCTGCTTCTTATAAGCAAACTGCACCATCTTTTTTCTAGTTGAACTGATACTTTATTTCATTCTCATTGCACAATACATTTCCTTCTTCCTAATTTTTAATAGAGAAATAAATTGCAGTATGCAGGAAAGGGAAACAGAAAATAACTAGCCAACATTTTTCTTCATATTCATTATTTCATATGCACACCATAAGCAAGAAGTTGATAAAATTTGATGACATTTGTTCAAATTACAGTGGTCTTTCTAGAAAGAATAATTCAAGTTGTCTGTGTTAACATAATTCTACAATAAAATTTTTTACATATGAAAGGATTATCTTAGTGTATTATATCTTGACAATCCCCAAGGTTTAGAGTTTATTAGCACAGAATTATAAAGCAAGAGATACTAATAAGAGGTAAGCTATGTTTTCAGATTTGTTGGAACATCCAAGATTGAAGTTGGACATTTTATCTACTTGTGCAAAAAGTATCACACCGCACCGACACAGGAGTCATGACATAGTATTGCTCTTATTTATACACTTTAGCAAATATAAAATGTTTTATGTTTTGGTTTTTTTCTTTTTTAATCTTTTAACTGTAATGACCAAAGCAGAATGGAAATCAAACCCCCAAGAACTGCCATTATTTTTTAACTTCTAATCTGTGAAACCTAACTGGAGTTGAACGAACATTCAATTTCTAAAAAGTTAGATAAAATGTTGTCTGTCTTCTGATTATTTTTTTTTTTAACTTAAGATTTCATGTGATCTATTTAATCTAGCCTGAATATAGAATGTGAACTTACTCAGTGCTGCATATAGAATCTGAAATTCATGAATGCTTTATTCCTAGACCCCCTGTTGGTCAGTTCATGGAACCTGCTGCAACACATGCTGTCTCCCCTCCTGAAAACCCACATTTTCTTAATTTATAATCAGAATATTGTCGCTTGAATATGCAGTTTATGCCTGTGTACCTATCACCAGAACTCATATATAAGGAAGTTTATAATCTATCAGTTTGGACTTCCCAGGCTTTATTTAGCTTTTGGCTTGAAATTTGTGTTTCCAGTGTTGAAGAACAGAGTACTCCAATAAAACCAAACCAAACCAAACCAAACCAAACCAAACCAAATCAACTTCTTCTGCAATTAACAAGGTGAAATAACTTGTTACATTTTGCAGGGGAATAAAAAAACCAAAGAAACCAAAACAAAACCCCAAAAAAACACCCATAAAACTTCTATAAGTCTCTCATTAAAAATAGAAAGTAAGAGAGTAATATATAAAAAATACATTCTAATCATATCAAATTAACCTATAATGTAAGTTACTACATTTCAGAGCTCATAAAAGAAAAGGTTAAGAAACCCCAAACTCACATGTTAGTAAACCATGGAAATTTCAGGTTGCATAACTTGCACTGATGAAAGCAACTGAGCTCTCCACTGAGGAGAGCCAAAGGACACTATGGTTGCTATCGTACTTCCATGTGCTGCAATGCAGAAGGACCTCTTTTTATATAATTTACAAGGGAAAGAATGTGTGAAAAATTAAATGTGGCCAATTTATTTGGATTCATAAAGAGACTATGAACACATCATGTGGACAAAAAAATGCACTTTGGGAAACACTTGGGAAATAGGAGGTTACTGTGTTGAAATGACGGAAGAACTGGGTTCATTTACCTGTTAAAATAAAATCAATGATAAGAAAATAAGAAAAATCCACTACTAGTAAAGGCGTGGAAAACTATTTCTTAGTCCCATTTCCCTGACTATTGTCAGCACTAATCCCATGCTCAGCATTATTTTTTATGTTTGAAGATTTGTAGAAATATTGACATTTGCAATATTAAAATAATCTAATTGTAGCAATTTTCGTTGTATTTATAATATACTTTCCACCTGTCGTGGTTTTGCCCATCAACCCATCCCAAGGACCGAGGATGGTTTTGTCCAAGTAATTTCCGGACAAAAAGGCCAATCAAAAGTCCAATAACACCTTTGCTAATTACATCTTCAAGAAAACGGAAGAGAAGGTTGTTGGCGCAGTTGGAATTAGTAGCAGCAGCCATGTAGGAGAGAGGAGTAGTGGGCCCGAGCAGGGCCAGACTCCTTCCTCCCCCGGCTTGGGCCGGGGTGGGGGGAGCAAGTGCAGCACTGAAGTCCTCCCTTCTCTCTTGTAAGAGAGTAAAGGAAAAAAAAGACCAACTACTTGGACAGAAACCGCTGCGGAAGTATTCCAGCTGAAAGATAACGGAGCTTCCAAGGTCAAAGCTGGCAGCTGAAGCTGCAGCAAGAAAAGTAAAGTGCAAAAGGGGGGGATTGTTTCCCCCCTGCCTTTTCGCTCTCTCTCTTCAGCAGGGAAAAGACTGAAAAGTAAACCCTGCTACTTGTAAAAGTTTGTTGGAGTAAGGAGACCCCCCATGCAGCTGATAGAAGAGTCTGTGAATGTACCAAAGAGAACCGAGACTTCATGAGAAGGACTGAAGTGAGGCAGAGTCCTGGTGGAAATTTGTGACCCTGAGGGAAACCTGTGCTGGAGCAGTGACGACTCAAGTGGAATACTGGAATCCGTGTGTGTGTGGATTTATACTACTGTTGAAGATTTTGTAACCCTGAGAAAATGTCATGCTGGAGCGAGACGCCCCATGTGGGATGCTGGAATCTGTGCGTGTGTGGATCCGTGCTAGACCCTGCCGCAAAGTCTATCAAGGACTGTTCTCCCATGGGGAGGGACCTCCATAGGGAAACAGGGGTGAACTCTTAAGCCATTATCCTCTGTAACTCTGTGGAAGAAGATCCATAGTAAGCAAGTGTCCCCTTGCAAGCCTATGGAAGGAAGACCCTTCAAGACCTGGGTAACCCCCAGCCTTCGGTCTTAGCCCAGGAGGGAGGTAAGCCCAGCCCTGGAAACTAACACAGAGCAAGAAGGAGAGAGAAGAAGTTCCAACTGCAGTGAAAATACTGCTGCTGCTGAAGATCTGTTGCTAGAAGGAGAGAACTGGAACTCCAAAGAGTGGGACTACTTCTTCTCCTTGGACTAAATATAAAAGGAAAGAAGTATTTCTGTAAATATATAACACTTCAACTTGAGTAGAAATTGTTATAGTTCTTTAGTTTTTAATTTATTAGCAATTTTTACTTTACTAGTAATAAATGTTTATACTATTTTTCCCTAAATCCTGTCTCTCTTTTATCTGCTATCTCAACTAGCAGTAATTGTGTAGGGATTAGAAAGCAAAATTGACCCAAACCAAAACCACGACACCACCAAAATTAAAAAAGGCCTGCACAATTCCAGTATATTTAAATTAACATGAACTAGTAGGAAACAATTATTTTTATGGAACAAAATTTGAGTTATGGATTTAGTGTGTTCTTGAAATTTTCAAGGAATATATTCAATTCTGCATTGTCAGTAAATGGCAGCAAAAAGACAAAAGAGTAATCTAAAGGAAATGCAGAGAAAATAATCAGCCTGAGAATATGTAGCTAACTTAAGACTGTCCTCTTTTAATTTTATTTTAACCATCTTGCAAAGACCTCATGCCAATGTGAAAAAAAGACATTGTAACTAGGAAAATGTTGAATGATGATTGTCTCCACTATATGGTAAGCATGATGAATTTTCTGACTTCTCAACTAATACACTCAAGATGCATATGCAGGAGGGTGGTAGGGAGAGACACTATGGTTTGGTTTTATTTTGGTTTTTGCCCCTGTGTGAGGATCAGGTCTATGGATTTTCTTTGTTCCATGCTACTTACTGTCATACACCAAAGTATGTTTATGTTTGCAATTATGTCTTTCAAAAAAATCTACAGTTGTCAAAACATGTATGTGTCATGTTAGACAAAAAAAAAATGAAATCTCTACAGCATAAAAATGAAAAAGTCAATTTGGTACAAAAAAAGGGTTCATGTGTGTTTTAAAAGGGGTAAGAAAATCAGGCATCAAAATTTCGTTTAAAGAACAGGGAAAAAAAAAAGTTAACTTAAGACACTAAAACTCTCATAATGCACCTGGGAATGAGATAAAGATAATCCTGAATACTACTTAATGTCATTTTAGAGGTCAAGTAAGTTGACCCACAGTAAGCAGCAGACAATGGTTGCAGAGGTCTCAACAACAACTAAAGAAGGGCAGAGGTATAGAATGTTTTAATGGTTAATGAATATCACCCTATCATTAAGATGAATGGATTGCATTATTTTTAATTACTAAATGCAAAATCAAAAAATCAGAATATTTGATTTGTACTTAGAAAATTCTCACCTGTTTGGGGAGAAACATCTGACCCAAGGGAAGTAAAACTGTTGCTTGCCTGCAGTTTCCTAATCCTTAGCATCATTATAGAATAGCCAGATTCTCTGGTATAAAAACAATTAAAGGACTGAATTTTCTTATGTCAGGAGGAGCTTCATTCCTTCCAGTAAATTTTCATCTAACAGCATTATCGTGACAGTGTTTATTCTGGACTGCCTCTGAAACAGTATATCAAGAGCAGATGATGGAGTTCACCTTTAGTGATGGAGTTCATCACTAAACCTCCATGGTTTAGTGTGTGAAACAGAAAAGAAGTGGTCCATTTCAGGATTTACTTTCAAAAAAGAAACTGCCTGTGCTTTCTCTATCACATATTTTTACAGCAAATTCTAGTGGAGGATTCAGTGAATGAGAACTCTAAAGGATTTAGGAGGGTCCCACATCCAAATAATGCTTTCAGTGAAGTCTATTACTCTCCCAAGACAGCTATGGAAAGACTTACTAGTCTCAAATGGTCAGGGGTAACTTTTGGAAAGTGAGAATGAAACACCAGAGATAAAATATTTATTCCCACTTAATTTCCTATAAGAAATACCCACAATATAAATAGCTAAAAGTGCGCTCTAAAAACCACGAAGGAAATGAACTCCTCAGGGACTTTTTCTTCATTGAATAGAGTGATCATCTCGTAAAGACTCTTCCTGTCCTCTGACATGTGGAAAAATTACACTGACATCCCCACACAACCTACTACCAAACAAGAAGTGGAATATTGTTCATTTTGTGTCTGTTAAAGAAATGCAAAAGGGTTGGTAAAATCTGCCAATCCAGACAAGAACTATCTCTCGGACAAAATGTAAAGAAAATAATTACATAGAATGATTGTAATAGAGAGGTGGTGGGATACTACTGTAACTGTTTATTTAAACTAAAACTGTTTATTTAAAGAAAAACATGGTTGCACTTCAATGTATAAATTGCAGTCAATACACATAGCTCTAATGTGCTATACAGAGAAAGGTAATAAAGAACAAGGAAAAGAGAAGCACACATAATTTTGAGATTTTTAATGGAGGAACTTGTGTCTTTGACTTTCAAATGTGATGAGCTTTGATGGGCTCTGTTCACTTCATCCCACCTGCAGTTTCTTGGATTCATGCCTTGATTTGTGTCAACTGATTCACTGACTTTTTATGAAGGTGTTCAAATATACAGTGCCTTAATTAACTACCCAAGATTTCTGTCTCATTATGTGAGACAAAAAAGCCCACTAAGTCATTGAACTGCAGTCATTACTTTGCAGCTCTTGTACTTCTGTGGATGAGGGTGAGGATGGCGATTGATTTATCACTATTTTAATAGATACTTGACCTGTGAGTCAATACAAATGTTTCACTCAGTGGTGGCAGAGGGCAAGTGATCCAATTATGTCAACAGAATGGACTAATACAGGTACTCTGGTTTTCCCTGATTTCCTGAGAGAGTTGTTAAAATCTTCTGGTGCTTGATAGTTAGTAAAATTACTAGTTAAGAAAACTTAAACTTGAAATAATAGGGTTATCATCAGAGAAAAAAATTATTGGTTTAACATTATGTCATGGTTTTGCCCACCAGCCAGACCCTAGGGCTGAGGATGGTTTTGTCCAGGTGGATTTCCAGAAAAAAAACAATCAAAACTTATAGTAACACCTTTGCCAATTACATATTTAAGAAAACGGAAGAGAAGCCTGTTGTGCAGTTGAAATTAGGGGCAGTAGCCATGTAGGAGCGGTGGCAGGCCCCACGGAGGGCCAGGGCCCCCTCCTCCCCTGGCCCTGGGCTGGGGGTGAGTGTGGCACTGAAGCCTCCCCTTCTCTCCTGTAGGAGAACAGAGAAAAAAAAAAACTTTAGGGAAGGACTGACCGCTTGGACAAGAAACGCTGCAGAAGGAATTCCAAAGAGAGAGATAGCACAGCCTTCAAGGTCGAAGCTGGCAGCAGGAAGAGAGAGAAGTTCGAAGGGGCAAGCTGTTTCTCCCCCCTCTCTTGCTCCCTCTCTCTCTCTCTTCAGCCGGGAAAAGACTGAAAAATAAAAGCCTGCCACCTGTGGAAGTTTGTTGGGGTGAGGAGACTCTCATGTTGCTCGTGGAAGAGCCTACACTGGAGTAAGTGGATGCATAAAGAAGCTGAGACTTTATGAGACCTGAGGTGAAGCAGAGTCCTGTTGAAGATTTGTGACCCTGAGGGAAACCTACGCTGGAGCGAGACAGCCCGGGTAGGATGTTGGGATCCATGTGAAAGATCCATGCTGTTGCTAGAGATTTGTGACCCTGAGGGAAACTTACGCCAGAGCAGAACAGCTCGGGTAAGATGTTGGGATCCGAGTGAAGGATCCATGCTGGTGCTGGAAATTTGTGACCTTGAGTGGGGATTTGAGTGTGAGATCCATGTTGACCCTGAGACAGAAGAGAATGGAGGATCTGTTGTCTGAGAGAGGGACTCACATCAGAGTAGTCTATTAAGGACTGTTCTCCCGTGGGAAGGGATCCCACAGGAAACAGGGGTGGACTCAAAAGCTGTTATCCCCTATGACTCTGTGCTGAAGATCCATGGTAGGCAAGTGCCCCCTTGCAGTCCATGGAAGACCCTGTAGGGCCTGGGTAACCCCCCAGCCTCCAGTCTTAGCCCAGGAGGGAGGTAGGCCCAGCCCTGAGGCCGACATAGAGGAAGAGAAATAGTTCCAGCTGTAATAAAAAGGAGTTGCTGTCCTAGAGGTAATGGAAGAGTTTTAGAGTGCTGCAAAGTTATTTTAAAGACCTGGAGCTCCGAAAATGGAGAAAGAGACTGCTTCTCCTCCTTGAACTGAAACCATGTGGGGAGGGGTATTTCTGTAAATACACGGTACTTTTACCTAATTAGAATTATTGCTGATAGAGTTCTCTGCTAGTAATAAATTCTAATATTATTTTCCCAATCAAATCTCTTTTGTCTGCATAAACCTTCTCTCAATTTATAGTGATTGTGGGGGGTGTGAGAGCAAATTGACCCAGAGCAAAACCATGACACATTATTCCATCATTACTTAAGTACTATCAAGATGAATTTACAAACAAATGAAAGAAAACAAAAATTACAGCTTTGGTATGCATATAAATTTCCAGGGGTTTTTAATTTTTTGCAAGATATTAAACTCATTAAGGAGTATTTTTTTTGGTTTTCAAATATCTTCTGTTAAAACCACTGAATGATTCAACAAATGTTACAGGTTAAACCATGTAAGGTAAATAAAAATTATATTTATTATATTTTGAAATTTTTGCAAAGAAAAAAATAAGGATCAGAGGAGAAGCAACTTTCTATGTGAACAAAATGAACTCTCCAGACCAGACTGAGGCTGACTGGCCTGTAGTTTCCCAGGTACTCCTGATTGCTGTCTTGGAGACAGGAGAAACATTCGCTTGCTTCCAGTTCTGGGCTAGGTCCAGCAGTTCATCTCCTCTCTCTGGTTCCTTGATCACCTGTGTCAAGAACCTCTTGGCAATGTAATTCAGAGCCCTCCTAAATTACTTGTACTCTGCTGTCTAGTCCCTCATATATACATTGGGGTGAGTCAACTGCCCCAAGAGGACAAGGCCCTATGAATGTGAAGTTGCCTGAAGGCAGTGTCATCTGCTTGCTCTTCTTCATTCAGATAGTATGTAACAGGCATGTATCACTGTTTCCCAGTTTAGTCTGCACACTAATTTGGCCAGCCCATCATCCAAAGAAAGAAACAGCTCCATAAATCCTGCTCTCCTAAGTGAAGAGTAACTCTCCCATCTTACTTGCCCAGTCTGTGCTTCACAAAGAATCCACCTCTCTCCATGGCAGTAGTCCAGCTGTTGAAGTCCTTAGTGTTTATGTTATCTCTCGTGCTTTGTTTGCCAACTTGGTTCACTGCTTTTTCACTGGATTATTGATAATTCTTTTCCTTCCTTCTTGTTCGTAGATCAATAATGTTAAGGTAGTCTGGTTTGATAACAAAGACACTTTCCCCTATTTAGTTAGGTGGATCCCTTCTCTTCCAAGCAATCCTCACAAAAGATTACACATCAAAAAAAACTCCAATTCCAACACCAAATGTGAAACCAGACTTTGTAGATTCATCCACTTCTCTTCAAGCCTTTCCCAAATGCCAGCAAGACCAGGCAAAAGTCGCCAGGCACCAAGCCCTTCTTCTCATTCCCTGGAGATGTGTGGTCACTACATTTTAAGTTCTAATCATCCTGATTATTACTATTGCCTATATGGAGAAGAAATGTGGACTAATAGTCTTACCAGCTGTCAAGTTGAACAAACCTTGTCAGCCCTGTTCTGGATTAAAACCTTCAGCATGCAGCAAACATCCCTTGCTAACATTAGTGAGTCAGCTTAGCAGCCTGCATCACCATAGCAAAGAGTTCCCACCACCATTTTTTGCTCTATCCTGCCATTGCCACCAGAGATCTCAGGCACAGGTAGATCAGAGTCTTTGGCCTTTGCCTAGTTGTCTCCATTTCCCAGTCTAAAGTGCACAGATGCTGTCTCCTCTTCCTTGGTGTAGCTTGGAGGTTTAGGCTCTTTCAGTGCAGTGTCTTAAGAGACACATAGTGTGCTGACCTCCTCTCACAGCTTGATTACTCACGTTGCAAACCCCCTAGCAGTGCATGCTTCCTGCAAGTGCAGCTGTTGTCTGTAGTCCCAGTCTGAGGTACCAGAGGTCACTGCAGCCTCTGAGCTGCAGTCCTACACCCTCCCATGCAAGGTCTTGCTGGGTATAGGCCTCTGAACTGCCTGTGGACACTGCCAGGGACCCTGCCCACCATTACTGAGACACGAACTCTGTCCTTGGAAGACTATCTGTCCCCAATTCTGCACGAAATGCTCCCTCTGGGTGCTGAGTCTGTCAGCTGAAGAGTTAAACAGTGTAAGTTACAGTACAATTCAGTGTTACAAAGCTACTTGATGCTGACTTTTCATGACTCTCAAAATCAAGCTCTACAAAATTCCAATGTGATTGGGAAGATGGTTTCAGAGACAAACCATCAGTATGAGAAATCACAAGTCTTTACTTTTTCTTAGAAGGACACTTACAGAACACTGATGTATTATTCTCTCCATTCAACTGCTATGTTAGAAAATGCACTTTATTTAGCCTTCTGCAAACTTTGAAAATATATAGTGATAGAAACCAGAAAACTAAATTATTGATAAATTCATGTAACTGAATAAGTTTCAATTTTAGAACAACATAGGGATCAAAGACATTAACAAAGTCTCTTTGAATCTCCAGACTTGTAACAGGACAAGACAGAAACAAAGTCTGCCTAGAAAATGCAGTTTTGAGGAAAGTCAGAAGACTGAAATGAATTCTTAGTCACTGCAATGATTCATGTAGTCAAGACAACAAAAGTCTTACAATGAATACAGAGTCAGTTCCTTCACACAGGGTCTGATGCTGCAATGAAACTTCAGCCCATCAACAGATTGGTATGATTTTCTGAAGGTAAATGTACAAAACTAGGAGTTCAATTAAACACTGAAAAAGCTATATAACTGTAAAGGGGAAAACAAACAAATGGTAAACTACTTTTGAAAAATACATTACCAGAAGGTAAAAAATGTTGAAGAAAGAAGCTAAAATACCCATTATAGATGAATATAAATGTATTTGCAGCAAAAACAGATCTTCAGTTAGTTGTGTAAATACTATCAGGGACATTCATCAACATTTGCTGCCAATCCTCTGTGCCGTATAGTAACCAGCCATCATCAACACACTCTTGCTGTTGTCTGCAAATCCTGTTTTTTCTATAAAGATCAATTACTATGTTGAATAAATTCAGTCACAGATCAAAAAAAAAAGAAAAGGAAACTTGCATGAATCCAGAGTGAATGAAGAAATTTTTACAATTTGACTGGAAACATTTTGCTTATTAAGATTCAGAAGATGAAACATAGAGTTTGTCAAAGACTCTGAGAATTACTCAACCCTTGGAAATCTCCTCATTTGCACTGAATGAAAGATCATAGATTCAAACAACTCAACATGGAACTAGTAAAGATGCATATTAAATCTACCTATAGCAGCCTTATTATATGCTGATACTTCTTTGGAATTAAGTTCACATTTTTTAAATAATTAAAAAAACATCCAAACCCAGTAGGCTCCAGAGGCAGAGCCATGTTATGAGAAGTAATTTGACTCTTTCCTTTGTGGTTTGCATTTCCATTTTAAAAGACAGAGTGGAACTTGCATTCTGCACAGAATGGAATACAATGTACGATAAAAAAAAAATGATTCTTCCAGAGTGTTTTTATGAAAAGTGCTCTGAAAAAAAACAACAAGAACTGTGCAGAACAATTAGCTGTAAATCAAAATGACCAGATTGTGTTAAAAGAACAGATGATGTAATTGGCTTTTCATTTCTGGGCTCTCAGATTTAGTATCCTAAATCATGAGTATAGATGAGTTATTTAGTCAGATTCTAACATTCATCTGTTTTGCCCAAAGTTCATCTGGAGCTATTTAAACCTTAGCGTTGAGATGAGGCATGAGAGTCTGACATTAATAATCACATGCAATTATTTATGTCACACTAGATATCCCTTGAAATCCCAGTCTTAATTTGAAAATTAGTCAGTCTTCCAATTGTTTTAAAACTTCACTCATGGATGTATAATTTCTATATTTTGAGCACTGTTGTACTGCCATCTTAAAGATATTACTCCTCCAGCCTAAAAAACCTTAAGTCCTTTGTTGAAGAAATGTTTGAAGATGAAATAAGATACATCTGATCCCAATACACAGAGTTTTATTTGAAGCTGAAATATAGCCATGCCGAAGATTTTTTTATTTATTGTTTACCTTAATTGGCATTAGATTTGCTCCATATTAGCATGAGAAAACCAAATGTTTTTAGTACACTAATGCTAAAATTGTGTTACTGCCAAATAACGCCCTTTTGAGGTAGCATTATCAATAATGTTTTATCAATTATCAATTCAGTGTGATACTGAATGTTTATACTTATTTTCACTAAAGCTTTATTGACATATATATTACTCAGGATATCTGGGACTTGTTTTCACTGATCTCAGCATTAGAAACTCCTCTTAAGGCCTCCCTATTGAGAAATGGTTTCAGCAATTGAGATAAAATGTGAAGACTCTATCTTGAAAATATTCTATTGCATTTGCAGATTCTGCATTTTGTTCTTTTCTGAGGTTTGCAACTGAAAAAAAACAGACTTTATAATCTAGCCCAGAGCCTGTAAACCACATTAACATTCAGGGAAAATATCTTCTTTTTCAAATCTAGAAAACAGCACTTTTGAACTGATTACTTAATTACTTCATCCACCCCCAAATGAAGATATTACTCTTCAGTACAGCTGGTCACAAATGCAATGCAACAGCCCTTCCCATGGAACTCGAAGATAAGAGCTGTATTTTCACTGAATGTCTCCCTAGCATATCAATGAAGTGAAATTTTGTGCTGTGTGTACAATAAACATACTACAAGAAATAACACATTTATACACATAACATTTTCTGTGACTATTTTTTTTAAATTAATTGAAAAGCCTACTAACAAAATGAATTATTAGGAACATTTGCCTTTATCGAATTTAAACTTTAATTTCATACGAATTAAACTTTAAAAAATAGACCTCATCTATAGCAAACTACCATTGTTTAAAATAGTGATTGAAGTCAGAGAGATTGAAGCTTATACAGAAGCAAGACACTTCTAAACAAAGTGATTCAATGAAGTGTAATACTCCGGCTTTGCAAAGAAACAAAATCCTTTCCTGGCTCCTTCTGAGCCCCTTCTGAAAAAGCAATCTGATCTGGCAAAACAAAATACTAGGTATCATGTTCTCTTTGAGAAGTTGTTGACCTCCATGTAGGCCACCTGGTTTTAATAATAGTGTAAACATATCAGGGTTAAGCTCCTCTGAAATGCAAAATCCCTTCTCACCCTCTGAAGACTCTGGGTAAATACCAAAGCAACAAATTCAGGCTAAATGTTACATCAAGCAGATAAACAAATACAGGCTGGAAATTGAAGTTACTACAGTAGCCTAACAGGAAACAAGTGTGTGGAAGTTTGGTTAAAGATTTATTGTTATCAGTCAGAGCAGACAGTCCCAATTATATATACATCAGTAAAGTCACTGTTATTCCTTTGGCAATACCTTCCTCTATATTAAATATAGAAAGCATATACATAAAAATAGATGAAATAATGATCAAATAATTTAAAGAAAGTTTTCCACAGAGTAGGATTGTTTACATAATTTATCACAACTCTCCCACTGACGGCAAAGGGAGAAGCTATGATAGCAAGAACCATGCTTTCTTACAGACTGCTTAGCATATCTTCACTGACAAAATCTTCAGTCTTATTCTCAGCAATTTTATGATGGAACATCATGCAGACAACTAATTCTGAAAAAAAGGGACAATATCGAATATATTTTTTTTAATGAATTTAAATACCAAAATAATTGGAGTCAAACTGACATGTACATAAAATAAAAAATTAATTAATTCCTACATGAACACTGATATGATCTTAGGTGACATATGCTCTTTGAGAGTACAGAAGACACATACTTCAGAGAAGTAGAAAACTTCAAGATATTTGTTAAAATGGTACTCTAGAGCAAAGAAAACAAAAGGCTTTGCTGTCAGCTATTAACTTCAATGGGACTCAAAAACTGAATGGCAAATTATTACTTTAGATATTGCGATTGGGCCAAATTTAACACCTATTTAAAAATATATATATATATTTAAAAAAAAAAATCTCTTAAATCCTGAAATGGTAGTAATTCTTGTTGTAGTTACCATGCTTTGTTCTACTTTAATCTAGGGTTCTCTGTATGTTAAAAATAAAAAAATAGTCATCATTATTTCAGTCATTTCTGCTAAGCCTGAAGAGTAGTGTTTCATATAGGGAATTCACATATACTTGTCAAATTTTCACTGTTTCTGAGGGCTTAGTGTATAAAAGGCTTTGTAGTAAGCTGCAAACAATGATATTATCCCTTTAAGCATTTTGTTAGTTACATATTTTGCCTTCTGTGCAGGTACTGCAATTTATCTCAAAATCAACACATATAAGATCCTGCAAAAAGCTTTGAAATCAAAACTCCTTAGTGCCATATATTATTATCTTTTAAAAAAAATTAATCAGGTAAAAGGTACTAGATTAAGTAGAGATTAATAAATTCAGGGACAGGATCTCATTTTTAATGAGAAAAGTAAAAATAGATCCAGAGCAAATTAGAAATTCTGTTGTTTTACCACCCATAAGCTTGTCAAAAAGAACATCGTACAACTTCAAGACCCTGAGACATGGCAAAGAACAATATTCAAGCATTGTTACATCTGGCTTCTGAAACAAACTGGCAATATGTAAGGTCTATAGCCAGCTGCTGGCCTTATCTAAGTGAGGGTTACGATGACATTCTTTGGATACTATTAAACACAGAAACATTAATTCAGACTTATTTCATGTTTAAGTGTTGTATTTATGTGAATTATCCAACAAACTCTAGGAACCTTCCACATTATAGAGGACTCTAATATCTTTTTTTAATAAAATGCTTTCACGTAAGAAATCATTATCTTTTGTGTAGGCACCATTTCTCTCTTCTTCCCGGTATTTCTTCTTGAAAAGAAGTCATGGTTACAATATAAATAAACAGTAAATAAATAAAAAAATATAAATAACAAAGCCAGATGAATTCAAGATTTTTAAGCAAACCCAGAAGAACTCACATTTTGGCTGATGTTCAATAAGAATTTTTCTCTACAGGAAAGCAAGACTTTAATTAGCTTGTTCATATTGATTGCCACATAGAAAGTAAAAATAAAAGTTTCAACCCTAATAAATATTTAACTGCTATTTATGGTAACTCTAGTAGAAGAAACAGAGCAAACCACAGCGGAATAGTGTATAGTACACAAAATGCTTGCCAGATTGCTGGAGACTAAGGCCACTGTGGTTACAAAGAATCAAAACAGGGTGCAAATGCGCTTAAACTAGTGGGATATTGGCAACTCTGAAACAGATTTTTCAAATTCTTTAGTATTGAAGCTACACTGCTTTTAACTTTCTCTGATTTTGACTAAAATAACCCCTCTAAGATTATATGACTTCATAATCAATTTAAGATTCAGTTTCCTTCTAAAGTAACAAGTAATTTTTGCACGAGGAAAATCATACTTTTCATGTCTGTGAGGAATTTTCTATGCTTTGGGAAACTATGAAACTGCTGAAAGGAAAACTGCACACTGAAAATGTCAGGTGGTGTTATTAGGAGAGTGTTCTTATCAGGAGAGAAAGAGTAAAAATGGCAAAAAGAAATTACCAGAGAGCTGAGGGAAAGGAGAAAATGTTTAAAGAGTTACTGTGTCAAAGGCTCGGATTCATCCCATCCCACTTTGGATGCTGAGGTTTGTAGACTTAAGTTAAGCAAGGCAAATCTGGACCATAAATAAGCGGAAAGTTCAGAGTTCCAAAACTAACACAGATGTGCACCCTATAATGTCTAGCAAGTAAATGGAAAGATATGAAAATATGCAGGTGACAAACATCTAATTGGGCTCTTCTGTCATCACTAAGATTTTGAGAAACTCTGCAGCTAGGCAACAAAGTGACAAATTCTGATCTTGATGATAATTTTGTTGACAAATACTTTATTGTTTCTACATTTCCTATGTAGAAACATTGATGAACTGTGTCGTTAATAATCAGTCAAATGTTGTATTTTTTATCCATAAAGGCTCTCCAGGGTTTATGTTTTTATAATCTTTCTTCCATTCTGAAAAACAAATTTTAGTTAGGGAGATAATGCTAAGAAAGCCATAAAAGCCTTTGTACGCACTGAGACTCAGCACTGCAAAGAAAAAACCATTCTACCACTCCTGCACTTTAAGTTATGAAGAATATTAACTTGCCCATACGAAGTTTGCTTTGTCAAAAATCATGAGTATACTGCATGTGAACAGAACAGTATTTAGATTGATGTAAGAGCTTTTACAATTAAGACATTCAACATAATAAAAAAGTGACTTTCTATCTACCAACTACATAGAAAGAGGCATTACATATTTGTTCTAGAATCTTAAACTAGCATGGGTTTTATTCTTTTGGGGTTTTTTTCCCCTCTCAAAGAGAGTATTATAAATGGCTGCACACACAATTACCAAAAAATACTGTATTTATTCAGTCATTTGGTGAAGTATAATACTTCTGTCACAACAAATTACAAGATTAGGCTTGAGTCTGACTTTATAATGTGATAGAAAATTTTAACTGGTAGGTTGGCCATTCAGAAGAAGATGCCAGTGTTTCTTTATTGTATCTTGATTATTTTTGATTGAACAGTAATAAGCTGGTGTTCTCACCATGTATGATCACTAATTTTTAACATTTCTACAAAAAAAGTGTAATTAATTTTGAATTTCTGTGAGAAACACATATCATTTCCCTACAGGGTAATAGCATATTTTGTATGCACTTTTTCTGTTACCTAAAAGTCACAAAACTTGTTCAGGATTTGGGCATGAATTTTCTTTTTCTGTTTGGTCTTTAATTGCCACATTTGGTCTTTTTCAAGGGAGATGCCCTTTCAGACAGGGAATTTAGCAGAATATCCCTTACTTTTCTCCATGTTGCTGATAGGAAAGAATGAAACAAGAACAGGATAGAAAGCAAACCTACTGTAAAATACAAATTCACGGGAAATATATTCAGCTACTGCTCTAAGGGTTCAAGTGCTGACTGCAAGCTTTGCTGCACTGTTTTTTTCAGAACCATCTCAACACAAACTCATTCTTAGAGCTCAAAAGCTTTAGACAGCCAACTCAGGGCAGCTTTTCTGAGTGTTTGCAATGCATTACATTGGCTGTTTATTGAAGGGAAATGGTGGTCCATTTTTGTTACTCTAAATCTTTGGAGCTTCTCAAGGTTCTACTCTGGCATTTTCTCCATGAAGGGTACCCTGTGTTAAACAATGAACTGCAGAAATCATGACACCTTTCCGTTTCCCTAAATCTAAGGTATTATTCTTGGAAGCACAAAATCAGCCTAAGTGGAGATGATATGGTATGATGGCTCCTTGGAATGTTTCCACCATATTCCAAGTAGCACTTTAAAGACAGTGGTGATTCTCAGGATTTGAGCACAAGAAATGACTTGGTCTGTATACTTTCTGTAATTCTGTCAGTGAAAAAAATCCCAAGAACGTAAACTGAGATTTGTGGGCTCTGAGAAAGATGAAACTTCAATCAGAAAAAAACCCACCACCAAACCCATAATGAAATAAACTATATAATAAAGTCAATAACTATATAACTTAGTATAACAAACTTGGGACTTCTGAAGAAATGAATTATACTAAAGCAATCACATACTAATTAATAGAAGAGAATCGTATAAGTCACAGGCAATGTATTACCATAATAATTGCAAAAAAGCACTAATCTCATTAAACCAACCTGTAACATAATTATTAGCTCACATGAATAAGTGATATGCTTCTCATACAGTAGAGGAAACCTCATACGAAAACAGTAATTGTAACCAATGCACTAGAAAAGCCATGTGTATTATTATATTTTTGCTGGTTTTAATAAAATTTTCTTTTCTTATAACCAAAGGGTAAGACCAATTTTGATTAGTGTCTGCAAAATTATCATCTTAATCACATGAACATGAATATTCCTAATCTTTTAAAATGTTTATTTTTTGTTTACTTTCAATAGTAAACATTTCATACAACTTTTATTTGGTTTCCTAAAGATGTGTTGCTGAAGCTATTTCTCCAGAGACACTTTCTACTGACCATGCACCTCATAGTACCATACATATATACATAAACATACATCTCAATACTGCTGGTGTCAAAACAATAGAGTGAAAGATACAGAGACTACATTATTAAGCATTGCAAGTGGAAACTGGGAAGGCAGCTGTAACCATGTCTTGTTAACTTTGTTTTCAACTGTGTTTTCTAGTTATTTGTCATTTAGGGCAACGCAGAGAATTAGATTAAATTTAACATTTGCTGCAACAAAGTAAAAGTCTGTGTCTATAGTGCTGGAAAATGTCTTACAGGATCAAATGCATATAGGGTATCTATGTTTGCCCTGTAATATTTCAATACTTTTCAAGTTACCAGCTACTTATTTTTTTTGTGATGGTTAAGATGTCTGCCAACACAGAGCCAGTAGCAATAGTGTGTATTTATTTCAGTTTCACCAGTTTCATCTTATACACTGGCAAAGATAAACTATACATTATGATATCTATATATCTATATATCTCTATAGATATTAAATAAAACTCATATTTTCTAACTATCTTGTATATTTTATACCTCTCAAATTACACATTTCTATGCACCTAATAAATGGGAAAATGTTCAAGGAAGATATTCCAATACTTGTTTTACATCCTTGTTCATATGAGATGGAACTTTTATGATTAATGTCAAGCAGAAAAGCTGCCAATCTGCCTGTGTCTATCATCTGTTTCACATTTTCAAAACAATGCAAGTGGACAGACATCTTGTGACCAGTACTGAATATTTTGACTGGAAAATGCTTTGCTGCTTTGAAATAGATATCTGTTTCATGTGAACCTTTATTTCTCATAAATGTCTTGACATTCATCTTGTTGTGGGAGAGCATTATCCAGTGACAATGTTCAGTTCCTTTTGACATTATCTTCTAAGTGAAATAATGACTAGAAGGATAAAAGAGTAGCAGGTTGTATAAATTCTCTCCTGTATTATATGAATTAAAAAACACATGAGTTGGAATTCATTGTTATGTTTTATTGAAAAAATATGACAAAAAAAATTAGGTAAAAACCAAAAGGGAGAACACAAATAAGATAAGTTATGTAATAGGGCATGGGGGGAAGGGAAGATAAGACATCCTTAAGCAAATAAAAAGAGAATAAAGTATCTAACTAAACATAGGGTTTTTTTCAGTTGACCTGCTATAAAGTCTTGTGATTTTTTTTAATTAAATGCTTTTAGAATTATAACGAAGTCCTTTATAAAGATATTCAGTACTTTTCAGTGGCATTATGCTAATTTTCTTTGAGTGACCTTGTCTCCTCAGGTAACTCTCAGTATTCCAGCTAAACTACTGCAATTACTTTGAGATTTTGTGTTCTTGGATAGGCCATCTGTTTATATGCTAAACAAATATAAATACTGTTCTGACTGTGCTTTTGCTAACATTCCTTGACTTTTCATCATGTATTCTGTAGTTTACCGTTAGAAAAGGATGTTAAATTATCTCTTGAAAATCTGGCTTATTTTCTCTTTATTCTCCTCGTGACACAAGGTCTTTTGCTTCATACAGTAGCAAGAAGTCAGAGTACAAATGGAGTAAGAAAGTTATATATAAAAATATACAAAGACACTAGAGATTATTTCTATCTAGAAGGCATTTTTACTCATTTGAAGCTAAGGAATACCAAGAGAGTGCATGCAGGGAAAACTACTTAAGAGAGAGTTTCTTCAGGATTTGATTTCCCTACAACTGAAATTTGCATTTGTGGGTGTCAGAAATTTCCCATGTTTTGATGGGTTTTCCAGGGACAAAGCAGAACAAGCTTACCTAACCGCCTTAATATGGAGATTAAGCTACTGGTGACTTTCATTGCTTGTGCTCTTAAAGCATGGTTTCAATAGCATTTATATCTCTATATCTTAACTAGGAAAACACAATGAAAATTATCGAATAATTTTTTAATAATCTAAAAGAATATATTTTTAAATCCTGTTTAATTCCAAAGTGTTCTTTAGTTTCCTTAGATTGTAGGACAATAGGTTGCATGTTATGGAAAATTGCTTCACTGTAAGACTTTGGAACAGGCTGCCTAGGGGCGTGGTTAAGCCACCATCCCTGGAGGTATTTTAAAGACATGTAAATATTGCACTTAGGAGCATGGTCTAGTGGTGAAATTGGCAGTACTGGGTTAACATTTGGACTTTTCCAAGCTAAATGATTCTACAATTCTATAATGTGGTGAGAGAAAATATTACATGAGAAATCCTATGGAAAAAACGTATATAACTGATTCTAAAACTAAATGCAAACAGTAGTTCTTATGTTTCTACTGAAGAAACTGTGAAGAACATAAATATTACTGAGTTGAATATCTTTTCTTTCTTGCAACTTATTGGCTCTCTAGCATAATATACTTATATTGACATATATATAAAATTATGCTAATACTAATAAAAAAAGTAATAAATAAATACATATAGTATAACATAATACTAATAATTTTATACACATCTTTTAATATTGTTAATTAACATTGCTTCAGGTGCTTAGTCATCACATCTATGCTTTGGTACCTTATTAAGAATAAGTATTGAATTCTGTAGGATTTTAGTATTGCATTAAGGAGGAGCAATGACTTCCATTATAGGAAACCTCTTTTGTATTGTATCTTTACAAGCTTGTACTTCACACTTGTATTCACCAGTTCGAAAGCAAAGTTTAAAAAACATCATCTGACCTTCTTAGTTGTGTACTGGAAATGCTTATGTTATTACACTGATATTCACAAAAGAACTAATTTTTTCCTGGATAAAAAAAGCTCATGTGTTTTTTCTTTCTGTATCTGATCTGTATTCCAGCTAAGGTGTTGTTGCTCAGTCTGTGGAGTGGGAGAAATGAGAACATATTGTGTATGAAGTCACACTAGGAGTTTCTGATTAAACCATCACCTTTTGAGGTTGGAGTACCAATCATTAATGTCATCATGCTTCTTGTTCCTTAGAGAAGACTCAAGGTAAAAAGTCTGACCAATCCAGAAAAAATTGCAGTCGAACTCAACTGTATTAATGTTCATGGTTGTATCTCATTAACCTATACGTTATGTGAGCTGAACTTCTGCTATACATACCAGAATGTAAAAAAATAAACCCCAACCCAAATCTTCAGCTTTGGTCATGCTTGCATTTGCTATGAGTTTCCCGGAAATGATGAGTTAGTGTTTAATTAACCCTACTAGAGGCAGCTATGATTTCAAATGCTGAATTATACCTTCTAGTTTTTAAGCCAACAGATGTTGACCTTGCAGTGGCAACATTTCCTTCAGTGATATAAACCTAATCAGCATTACACCTTTCACTTGGATGAAAAGAGCACTATTTAATTAGAGAGTACGCTTTTCCAAAATGAAGGTTGAAGGTTAAGATTTCATTTAGGATGCATTAGCTTAAATATGCCTTTGGGCTATTCCCACTAGCTAGGCTTTTTATGAATTCTCTTAAAAGATATGGGAAGGACACTCCTAAAATTGAAAAGAAATTGATTCAATGGTATGCATGAATTCATATTCAATTTCTGAAGGAGTGGTCCTTGATGATTTGAAGGTTCAGACTACATGTCCCTTTGAATGTCAGTATGCAGTTTCAAAAACATACTGTATCAACAGTGTTATGAATTTTGAGATAAAAACAATCATAAAAAAGACACAGGTTTCAGGCTGGATGTTGATGGGAGAAACAGACAAAAAAGGTCTGACCTATCTGTATCTTTGCTCCAACTAACATTGGATACCCTTCATCAGTACTTACCATAGTATTGTGGGGGAAAACAAAGAAAGAGAAGTGACAAAAGCCAAAGGAACACATGCTTTCCTTTTTTTTCTTCAGCAAAATGAAGATATTTTGAGATTTATAATACCAGTTAAAAGCTAGTGCAAACCAGAGGATTATACAGGGCAAAAAATGAGGTTGACCTTCTCCAACCTGAAAATAACTGCAGAGAAAAAAAGACAAGGTTGGGAATTTTTTTTCATTGTTTTGTAAGGTTCTTCTGCATAATTTTTGCATCTTTAGGTAAGATCTTTCCTTCAGTTTAGCTGCTACCACAGCATATGTTTCTCAAAGTAAGGATAATGATTCAATCTCTTTACAAAAGGGTTGTGTCTCAAGGACTTGAGTTATTCCTATGACTAAAACAGTATGACTACTTTCCTCATAAATTCATAAAATCTCTATTTTGGAGTCATTAGGCAATTATGATCACTTTACCACTGAACTTCAGGTTACGCTTGAGAAGAACAGGAGGTCGTCTTTACTTAGATGAATATACATCTGAACCAGGATCATACAAGCCTCTTTGCACAATTTGTGACATTATTCTTGGTTTTTTGAGAACTCTGAGACAAGAAGGCTCCCACTAAATGGTTAGAAATTAATTCCATGTCAGAATTGTACCAGCTCTGTAGGAGAGTGACACTTATGAACATAAAAGAAACATAATCTGTTTTGGTTTGAAACTGGCATATAATTTTAAATTAATACTGTGATTCTTTCACCTACATAGCTAACATTGGGTTAGGGTTAGGGTTAAAAATAATTGTGGTAGTTTATATATATCTGGGGGCTTTTATGCCTCACTGGATGAAAAGAGATGGAATCTTTGGCACTTATTAGTTAAGTGATCTGCCAGCTCAGGACTTCTGAGATGAATAAATAGGCCTATGTGGTATAATGTAGTGCTGTGCCAGATATTTCAGGTAACCAAATAAGCCAACTGTGTGTATATGTATGTACTTAGAATCACAGAATCATAGAATAGATTGGGTTGGAAAAGACCTCCAAGATCATCAAGTCCAACCCCTGATCCAACTCCAATTACTATATCGTGGCACTAAGGGCCACATCCAATCTCTTTTTAAAAACCTCCAGGGATGGTGAATCCACCACCTCTCTGGGTAGGCCGTTCCAATGCCTGATTACCCTCTCTGTAAAGAATGTCTGTATATTAATCACAGTGTGTTTATAAAATAGTTTGACAAATGATTGCATAAAATTGACACTGCAAGGTTCCAGACAGCTTTTACTGACAACATCTAGATCAAATTTGCCCCAAAATGTAAACCTGAATTTTTAATTACCACTATCCCAACTCTGCAGATAGAATTCAGCCTCCAACTTACAGTACTCATTGCATTCACCTGTTTCATAAATGTAAATAAAAATAATAATAAAAAAATCTAGTGTAATATCTTCAGTTATAGAAACACAGCTGCAGAAAAGGTACAGGTTCTACAGTGATGAGAAGCATTGAAGAAACCCCAGACTCCAGAAAAAAATCCGAGTATGAATAGTGACAGCAAACAGCCAAGTATGAGTGATGAAACATGTCTGAGTGATGAAGACGTCTTTTCAGGAAACATGCAAAACTGAATTTAGAAGGAGAAAGACTTTATCAATTCAATTATTGTCAGAGACAATGGATAAATGGATACTACAAAGCTACCTTGAGTCAGCATTGTAAAAAAAAATAAAATCTATCAATATGTTTTGCTGAATTTTTTATTTAAAGGATGTATCCATCATTGCTGAGTTTAGTCTAAGATTTTTCGTCCTTGAAACTACTTTGCCCAAAAGGAATCACACTTGGTTTCACCTAACATATCAAAATACTCAAGTATACTTTCAGAAAGTATTATGAGTATACGAGAAGTAGTTACTGAAACAACTAGTTTTTGTCACTTAATCAGTAATAATGGTAAAAGTGAAGAAAAATACCCTCCCCCCAAAAAAAAACCACCAAAACAAACAAACCCCCAAACATCTCCTCCAGATTTTGAATATCTTTAATTTCAAAACTTTTCAGAGTTCAAATAAAATCAATGCCAAGAATATGAGATCAAAAATATAAATGTATTATTTCACATAACAACTTTCACTGAAAGACATTACTCCTAGGAGGTATAAAATTTTCAAGTAAAATTATTTCTCGGAAGTAAATTAATAAATAACAGAATTAGTGCTACACACTGTCTTTAACAGTATGATAATATAGTGCTAGGATGAAAACACCACTGTATTCCACTCATTAGGTTTAAATTCTTTTAATTCCATTAAAGTTATAGGACTGAATTTCTGACTCAGGGATTTTTAGAATTCACAGCATATAGATTAATTAAACTGTTTTTCTTGATAACTTTCTACAGATAAGAGTTGGGGTTTGCAGTGGATTTCCTAATTTTTTACTACTATATTAATATATTTTCACCAAAATGATGGTGGAGTACACATCAAAAAGCACTACTTTGCCTGTGTGGACAGTCCACAGAGGATGATCCTAATTACTGATCTCGAAGAATGTGTTTCCGTCTTTCAGCTGAATAGGCCTACTTACCAGAAGATTGGGAAAGAAATGTCTGAAGCAGAAAAATACTACACAGTAGAATATTTATCAACAATGCATTGATTGCTGATAGTAGGTATCTCACTGGCTACTTGATTTATGTTAAATATGTTTCAATTTAAATCTACCTAGTAGGAATAGATGATTTCTAAAGCATAGGGTTTCATATACTGGAGAAAAGGGCAAATAGAGCATAAGAGAGAAATTTGCCCCATGACTGAGAATTTACACGTTTTATGAAAAGAATTGTAAGTTTTATATTATAATAATAATTATTATTTAGAAATATTTACAGGTGCTAGCATTTGCTGGCAGCAGATAACACGTTGGGAAGAATCACTGAGGGGTCTCCATCCTGTTGGCTTAGCTCCTCTGAATAGGGCAGTCAAATGACCCTCTGCTCTTATGAATCTTTCCAGTGAAGGGTCCCCTAATGGGATACCTGCGGACTGGTTGGACATAAGGTTTTCAGCTTCCCTGGGGCACTGACAGACACACGAAACACTAAGAGTTGAGAAAATCTCCCCCATGCAAAGGGTCAAGTAAACTATCCCCTTTTCACATGACATCAACATAAAGCACAGAATTGCACTAATAAGAAATTTTATGTTTTCACTTTTACACAACAGTGGGAGAATATGGGATTATTTCCTATTACTTCCAATCTGAATCATATTAATGACTTGAGGAATAAATTGCATCCACCCTCGCAATAGGACAAGGAGTTTTGGCTTTAAAATAGAAGAGATTCAGTTTAGATTAGATATAAGAAAGAACTTTCTTGTAATGATGGTGCTAAAACACCCAAAGAGGTTGCCCAAAGGAAAGGTGGTGGATGGTCCATGCCTGGAAACATTGGAGGTCAGATTGGATGATAATCCAACAATTGGATGAGCAATCTGATCGAGTTGAAGATGGCTTTTTTATGGTGAGGATGGTGGATTAGATGACCTTTAAATGTCCCTTCTAACTCAAACTATTCTATGTTTCTATGAATAAAACCTATTCTATGATTCTATGGTTGTATGAATAAAACACTTAGTGAGTTGTGGTAAGGCATCAAGTAGCGTTCTTAGATCAGCACAAATTGCCAACTGACTGTGCAATATTTGGGCAAGCTGCACAGAAAGAAGATTATATTTGACTTTCAACACTTTTGAGGACAGAAAGACTTGTAGCCTTATTCAAACCAAGGGAAACCATATTTGGTCATCTAATAATGAATTATCTTTGTCTCAATCATTACACTGAAGTATAAAAAAAAGAACAAATGTTCAGATTAGACAGGGAAAAGAACCTAAACAACTTAGCTGCTACATTCTACAAATTTGTACATACTCTACTGAATATGTACAAATTTATTTTTCAGAATTTTAAAAATATTTCTGAAAGACTTCACCAACCAATGATAATATCCAGAAACCGGCAGAATCCTTCTGCCAAATTTCAAGCCTCCAGTTCCCTGTACTACGTAGTTAGAGTAAGGTGAGAAACGTGTTTTAAGGTGAAATTTCATCTCTTAAACCTGTAATATCTTGTGAGGTTTTTTTCAGATTATGCTGTTAAAAATCATAGTGGCATAAATATGAGAGAGAACAGCCTAAGGTTTTGGAAAATCAAAATAAATTTCTGGTTTTAAAAATATATCAAAATCCACATAACTAAATGACACATTTTTTTAAAAACAAATAGTAAATCCAGTGCTACTGCCACTTCAAAATTTTTCAGTTTTCTTGCCAGATATAATATTTTGTGACCTGTATCTTGTGCTGTTGAATAATGCTGCATAAATTGGCATTTTTCTCCCAGGGCAGGGAAATTGAAAAAAAAACCCAAAAAAATCCTTCACTGATCTTATTCATTTCAATTTTCATCTCAGAAACATGACATGGTTTGCTACTGTCAGTTTGCTACAGCAATAAATAATTATCTGACAAATCTATCATATTTTGAAATTAGCATCAGTTATTGTCATTACAATTCTCACATGGAGGCTCTTGGGAGTTTAGATACACCTTTCAGAACATTTGACAAAAGGTTTCCACTGTTAATTTTAGTGATCCCTGCAAGTCTCTGTGCTTGGTATAACTTGGGACATTGGATGCTTATTCTGTTAATTGTTAAACTGAAAATAGTGTAAGAGAGTAATATTTTTGTGTTTTGATCATATTCAACCTCTCATATATATTAATCTTTGTAGACCACTTTTTGTAGCAATGAAAGGCCAAATTCAGACCTTTTCCTTTATTACCCAGATAAATGAACAGTAAAAGCCAAACCAACCATGTAATAAAGGCAGAAGAAGATAAGTTAAAAGGAAAAGAAAAACAAAAATGAAAAACCAACCTTGCATTATGATTCATGTACTCTGCATTCTTATTAGTCTTCTAATAGTAATTTTCCATCAGAAATATGACCTTGTAAGCTTTGCAAAAGTACTGAATTTCAACTACTTATTTGAAAGTGACAATCTCAGTTTGATGCACAGTAATATATACTCCCAATCATGGAATTCATAAGAATTTTTTTTTTTTGTGTGAATAAGGTCATTTTCAAATAGAAGCAAATTTGGAAGGACTGGTTGGTATCTAACAAATTTCACAATGAAGATGAAATGCTAGATACCTTTGGCTGCAGATGCATCTTAGATTACTGCTGTGTACACAGTCACTTGACTAACATTGGTACAATGCTGCCAACATAAAAAGCTACTGTATAGTATTTTGCATACCTTGTCTGGGGTTGGGATAAGGTTGGAGCTAACTTTGGAAGAGGCTAGTAGACCTTCAGAGGTCAGTACCTCGCCATAGCTTAAACAAATGGGGAGACAGATGGCTTCCGTGAACAGCTTTAAAAACACCATTCAACATTATGGTGTAATATTGTGATTCTTTGCCCTTTTTGCAAAGATCAGACTGTCTCTCAGAATAATAAGTATACAACTGAGAGTGTTTGGAAAGCTATTTCCCTGTCTAGAAAGAATTCACCACTTATGAATTCAAGATAATTCTATGAGTTTTTATGAATACAACTGGAAACTAATGCACATCCTTGCATTTCTCCAGTTTACCTCCATTATTTTAGGAAAATTTTATCTATTTTAGTTTTAAAATCAACAATTTTTTTATTTTTTAAAATTAGTATTTTTTTTGTAATCTGTAATGTTTTAAATGTTAAAGTTAAATTAATTTTACAACAAAATATATGTATACATAATATTGTGATCTCAAATGTATCAGTCATATAACTATACACTGAAGGACTGTGAAAAAAGAGCAAATTTGTTAGACAAAAAAGTGTATAAACTAACAGTTTAATATCAGTTGTCAGGTAAATTCTTATATGTATATAAATATTGAAAGTAAATTAATTTCTCTTTAACATAAAAATTTTACCTTTCTGATAAATTAGTTGTTTGAATGCTTTTTTATATGTGAAATAATAAGTTACTGCCACCAGATTCTTTACTATTTCTTAATCAACTTTAGTTTGAAGGGATAGACCTTTTTAAATGGGCTACTACAACCAAATATACATTTAGTATCTTATGTTACTGACTAAAAAATAATAAAAACCTATAAAGTTTAGGTTCCTGTTACTGTGCAGGGAATGTCTTTTCAGTAGTTACCACTCAGATTATGGGATCAGAAAGTTCTGTGTTTGCTCTGATTTAAGCCAACCAGTTCAGTATTAAGTGTAAGAACACTGAGTGATTTTTATCAAAGTACCATTGTCCCATGTCCTATTTAAGAACTGAAAATAAATGTATTTTAATGCACCAGTAAATCCAATAGTATTTTACAAAACACTTTTACTTGGTTTATTTTCAGAACTCCTTTCCCCAGTGTTCACAGTTCTTGGTGGTATCCAAAATGCACCTTTAATATACTGAAATACTTTCTAGTGTAACATAACAGCAGAATATTTATAATTTTATTTAATCATATCATCATTAATTTGCTCTGAATCTTTTGGTTTCACCTTTCAGTAGAACACCTCTATGCACTTTAACAGAAACAATCATGCTTTCATAAGTGAATCAAACAGAAAGTTTTCATTGTTTTGCAACTGAGATTGCAATGAAACTGGAAATAGGAGGAAATCTATCTTCAATACAGTAATTTACATAGAGTAACAAGTAGTGACAGTAGATCAAGAGGTTTCAGGATAGAAGAATGCTGTAAACTTTCTCTAAATTTACTGAACCACAAGATTGATGTGAAATGGTCTATTTGTCAAGGGGAAGATGAAGAGGCTTGAGATCTCTTCTGTCTGATACCACCTGCCAACTGCCTCAAGGTTTTTTACAGTGAACATGAACTGAAATAATACAGCAAACCACAGACAAAGGCTCTTCCCCTGAGCATTTGTATTCCCAAGTATTATGATGGAATATTGCTCCAGTCCTGATAGAGGGTGACAGCATGACATTTGACAATCTCCCTATACTGAACAGAAAATATCTGGAAGAAGCAGCATGTGGATAGCAACTTTTAAACCAGCTTCAGCGGAATGATACAAAGTGTGCTGCCCATCATTAGATCCATGTGTGCCTGATTCCCTTTAATGTTGTTTTCAGGTAACATTAAGTTAAACATTAAGCAAAGAGAGTTCTAAGCACCTCCTTTTGAACACTTTCTGCAGTCTTGCAGCTATCTGCATTTTTACAATATGTGGACACTTTGAATTTCCAGAATGTTCAGAAATCACTTGCTGTAGCTGTCCTAGCACCTGCCCTTTAATAACTAAAATCTCCACAGAAAGAAACCAAAGAACTGTGCAACCCTTCAGAAGGAAATGAACAGGTTGGAGAGATGGGCAGAGAAGAAAATGAAGAGTCCTGCACCTGAAGAAGAATAACTTCAGAGACCAATACAGGCTGGGACAAAACATGCTGGAAATCAGCTTCGTGGAGAAGGACCTGGGGGTCCTGGCAGACAACAAGCTGTCCATGAGCCAGCAGTGTGTCCTTGTAGCCAAGAAGGACAACAGTATTCTGGGTGGTTTAGTAAGAGCATTGCCAGGAGTTCAAGCGAGGTGACCCTGCCCTTCCACTCAGCTCTAGTGAGGCCACATCTGGAGTGCTGTGTCCAGTTCGGGGCTCCTCAGGACAAGAGAGACATGGAGCTCCTGGTTCTGGTCCAATGGAGGCCAAAAAAGATGATTAAGGGCCTGAAACATCTCTTTTACAAGGAAAGGCTGAAGGAACTGAGCCTTTTCAGCTATGAGAAGAGACAACTGAGAGGAAACGTCATCAATGTATCTAAGCATGTGAAGGGAAGTGGTCATGAGGATGGAGCCCAGCTCTTCTCCATGGTGCTAAAGAATGGGACAAGAGGCAAAGGGCACAGAATGCTGCACAGGAAATTCCACTTGAATATGAGGAAGAACTCCCTTACTGTGCAGGGGACTGCACACTTGAACAGGCTGTCCAGGAGGTTGTGAGTCTCTCTCATTGGAGATATTCAAAATATGTCTGGACACAATTCTGTATAATGTGCCCTAGGATGGCCCTGTTGGAATCACAGAATCAACTACATTGGAAAAAACATGAGATCATGGAGTCCAACCTATGACCAAACACCTTGTCAACTAGACCATGACACTAAGTGCCACATCCAGTCTTTTCCTAAACACCTCCAGGAACCGTGACTCCATCACCTCCCTGGGCAGCCCATTCCAATACCCAGTCACTCTTTCTGTGAAGAACTTCTTTCTAATATCTGACCTAAACCTCCTCTGACGTAGCTTAAGCCTGTGTCCTTTTGTTCCATTGCCTGGGAGAAGAAATCAACAACCACTTGACTACAACCTCCTTTCAGGTAGTTGTAGAGAATAAGGAAGTTGAACCAGGTGACTCAGTGTGGTGTCTTCCAACCTTACCCATTCTGTGATTCTATGTTTCTGTGAAATGATGAAAGATATTTCACTACAAGTTTAATTCCTACCTGACAAATTTCACAGTCATAAATCTAGAAAAACATATCTTAGACCAGTTGACATCATAGCAATAAATTCAAACCTTAGGAAGAGCAAAGCTATTAAAATTCTCAGATTCTAAGGAAGTACCTTCTAGAGTGCAACCTACTTCAGTAATTACTCACGTGGTAACTGTGGGACAGTATAAAAAAAAAAGTTTCTAGAATTAATTCAAACAAGCAGTGGATAGAAGATATAAATAGGAAAAAAAAATTCACACTTCTTAAGTTCTGACTTCTTGGGCTTGTTTCTCAAGAAAACCAAAGCCATAGAAGTAAAATTCACAATTCCTGTGGACAGGCCTAAACAATTATACTGATTTTATGGGGCACTACAATTCCTTTCCACCCACTCCATACAAAAGCTTCAGTGATCCATGAGTGGTAATTTCTGGGGTCTGTCTTTGAAATATAGGTGATATTACTGACTCTCCTTTTTTCTTACTCCCTTCTGTTCAACCAGCATGTCTGGTTCTAGCTAAAAGTTGTCAAAATCTGCTTGGCAATGAATTCAATTTAATCCTTCTGAATCAGATACTAATATGGCAATATGTGATTGAAAAAGAGTTCTAAAAGGGTACCAATTAATTTAAAAAAAGATCTTACATCTATCCAATAAATCTTATATCAGAATTAATAACTTGGGAAGACCTTGTTTAGATGTTTTATAACCTGTCCTCTTCTTCTTTCAGCAAGATTGATAATGGAGACGCACAGCTTAACCTGTAGGTGTAATCAACTAGATACAAATAAAGAGAAAATTTACATTATTATTTTGTGTAATATTTGCATACATGCAGTTACCAACTTGAAAATCCTCCCTTAAAAATTGTTTAACAAGATTATGAATTTGATGCCTGCTCTGAAAGTAAAAAAAGCTCAAACAAAAATATGATCTAGTATTGCTACCTGCAGTTACTCACAGTTCAACAGAGATTTGAGCAAAGAGGAAACTTTTTGGTTTTCTATTGGTTTGTTGGTTTGGGTTTGTATTTTTTTCCCCCTTAAGACTACATACTGCGCATGAAGTACAAAACAAATATACGAAAACAAGGTATTTTTATAAGATTTGAAAATATTAGTAGTTCACTCAGAATCTATTAGAGGTATGGCAGATAAGAAACCACACCCTATAGATTTTCATCAGTTGCTAAAACAAAAGAGAAGCTCGGACAACTGTGGCATGAAACAGTTTTGGTACGCTATGTCTTTTGTTATGTTTTGCGTGTTTACGTATGGGAAAAGATAAGACAAGTTTGGAAACAGAGGCCAAGAATGATGAACAGTTTTTTGATGGTTCATATTGGCCAGTGAAAAATAGAAAACTTGAAAGCTGTGAAAAGACTGTTTTTGCTCTAAGAAAAGAAGAAGTAGCAAAGCAAGGCAGGAAGTCAATCAAGCACAAAGATAAGGCACCTGTTGTGGCTTTGGAGAATTATAACCCTCCTGCATCACACAGACCCAGCAACCAGAGTATGGCAATTATCTAGAAACTCGAACATCTCATAAAAGGATAAGATTCAAAATTTATGCCTATATTCAATCTGACCATCTGAGGAATCCTCAACCCTGACTAACTGATTCAGGCATCTAAGACAATAAAAAGAGAAAGGAAGGAAAGAGGAGGGAAGGCTGGATAACGGACCATTATATCAACAGAAGGCATAAATGGCATGATGTCTTGATGCACTAGTGGAGATATTTTAGAGGAAATGTAAACTACAAAGCAGAAGGCGCTGGCAAAACTAATTTGTAAAATTGATGAATAGGGTAGGTCTTCACACAATACTGATAGTTAAAACCTCAACAAATGTCTATTTACTGGCACAATTTCTTGTAATAAAAAAGGAGAAGGCTTTAAAAGCAAGGTAAAACATTTAGTGTGTGTTTTGTTGAATCTACGTAGTAGTTCTGGTTGAGCTGGAGTTCATTTCCCCATAATAACCCTCACAGTGTTCTGCTTTGCACTGGTAGCTAGAAGGGTGGTGATAACATACTGGTGTTTTGGTTGCTGCTGAGCACAGAATCAGCACTGTAACATTCCTTCCTCAATCGAGGGCAAGATTCTGGGAGGGAACCCAAGTAGTCCAGGTAAACCAGACTGACCAAAGGGATATTCCATATCATATGACGTCAGCTCAGATGTGAAAGTTAAGGCAAGGAGCAGGAGGGGGTCATTCATTGACTGCCTGCTGAGGAACCATCACACATGCTGAAGTCCTGCTTTTCAAAGTCCATTGCTCTCAGGGGAAATAGAGAATAAACCTTGTTACCTTTCGCTTTGCTTTTGTGCATGCAAGCTTTCACCTAGTTTTTGCTTTAATAAACTGCCTTGTCCCAACCCAAGGGTTATTTTCATCCTACTCTCTCCCCTGTCTAACTGGGGAGTGACAGAGGGGCTGGATGGGCACCTGACATCCAGGCAAGGTCAACCCACCACAACCTATCACTAAATATTTTCAAAAAAATTCTGGACAGGAAGACTTAGATATAGAACTTGATGAGAAGAAAAGATGAATTTGAGAGTCAGCAGGGGAAAAGTACTAGCTGGAACTGTGGGAGTAAATGAGGTACTCAACATTTTTTTTATGGTTCACGTATAGGGTAAAACAAAAAAAGGGGGAAAATGAAAAGAAACATCCTTATGAGATTCATATGTTTTTTCAACAGAATGAATGAGGAATGAGGCAAGATAGCACACATCCACCTCCCTCCATTTTTTTTCTTTTAAATAAATGTTGGGGGAGGGAGTCTGCAAGTGTCTGTATTTTATTTATAGCAAGTGTCTACATAAAGACTTCCTCCACCACCTATTGAGTCTGAATTTGTAAGTTCCCACTCCCCTAATTTTTCTTCAAGGACTCTGAAGTAATTATTATTCATTAACTTTAGCAAACCTATGAAATGGTTTTCCATGAGCTAAAGATGAATTGCAGATATAATTACTTCATACTCTGAAAAAAGTAATATATTTGACATGAATTGACACAAAGGTATCTTAGTAAATCAAATTATTTCTTCTCAAAGAGGAAAACATTCTCCTTAAAGAAGTATATATTACCTCTGAAATTACAGTGTTGCTCTATGTTGGGCTGTCAGTGTAGGGGCTCAGGAGCTGGCTGAGCTGGCACTGACCCATGTCTCCTTTGAGCTTTCCTTAAGCAGTGTCTGGAGGCCAAGTGACCATTGTTGAACAGACTGAAATTTCAGCTCTCTGAATGCTGTATCTGGACAAGGGATAAGGTTCTCAGAGTCTCGGTGTGACCAACAGTGGACACTCATGATTAGGGGGGTTGGAGGAAGTGATCGTACACATTTTAGGCTTTAGCTGGGAAACAATGAGAACAAGCACTTTGAGACGCTGAGGTGTATTTAACCAGATCTGTGCTGTCAGCTTCAGCAGTGAAGACTTCGAGACTTAACAGCTATCCAAAATTACACACTACCTTTCTGTTTTCAAGGAGCCTGAAGTCTCCAGCTTCGGACCTGGGATGAAATTGAAGGAGGGGCTACAGTGGAAAAAAGGTTACAAGTACTAATGAGTTTTCTTGAATAAAAAACTTCATTGTATTATTTATGAGGCTTCACTGTACTAAATACACCGCAAAATGTACTAATACAGACCTGCTGTAAATGGACTAATAAATACCTTCTTTATTTTGATTAGGCTGTTTAGAGCTTAACTAGGCTAACAACTATTTCTATGCACAGAATATTCTTCCTTTTGGCCATATAGTTTTGATATAACAAATTAATCCGTTTTTTATGTGCACTTGCACAAATTAACATGCACTTTGATGCAGAGTTAAAAGCTTTTTCAACAGATGAGTAAAAATAAAAACTGGTTAAATTCATTATATTTTTGGTAGACTAATTAATCATTACATTAATGGCATTTGACATTGTTATTTAGTAGGCAGACACATCTATCTCTGTTATCTGTTGAAAATGAAAAAGTCATAACAAAATAATCTGACGGGAAAGTATACTTTTAAACATAATTTTTCTGCACTACTTTCACAAGCATGGACTTGTGATTTGAAGATTCCTAGAGAAGAAGGCTATAATTACAAAATATTACGGGTGATTAGATTTAAAAGAAAGGAAAAATCAGGGAACATCTTGCATACTCTTTTCTACTAATGAGAATAATTATACACCAACACATCATGGAAAAATAATCTGGGGAATATATTTGAAGAAATGGTCTAATTTGGATTTTAAATACTAAGATTGAGACACAGGTTGTCAGAAATATGAACATACCTGAAAGAAAAACACTACTGTTTTGTCAAGAGTGAATGAAAGCCTAATAGTCTAACAGGGGACTTTATTTCATTAAGATAGATTTAACTCACTGAGTTTCAAAATATTTTAAAATATTTTAATCCTCTACTGCATATGGAAGACTCAGAATTTTGGTTTTTGCTTTTACACTACTGTTTTAAAATTCTGCCAGCCTCATAGTTTCCTAGATCAATATATTGCTTAAATATACATAACAAATCAGGTCAATACAAAAGACAAATAGTTTCCTTTTGCCCAGTTTCTCTCACAGTAGGTACAAACTGCCACCAAATGATTCAGCAGTAACTGGAAAGTTCTAAATTTAAAAAAAAAATAGAGTAACATAATGTGTATTATGCATAAAGCCTGCAGGAACAAGTTTTTTCAACAGCTGATTTCTTTCAAAGAAGTTTTTAGTGCCTTCCTAGTGCCTAGTCATTGAATCTATCACTTAATTTCTCACATCTTATTATGTGAATAATGCCTTAGATAAAACCAAATCTTCTGAAAAAGTTATTTTTAAATTTTAGTTTATAAATTCTTTGATTAAAATAATAAATTAAATTTAAAAAAGGATAAAATCTAAAATAGTAATTACAAGCCTTCCCAAATATAGAGAAGTACTGCCTGTTTCTGTGTAGTTAGGTGACCGTTCACCATGTGTCTCTTCAGACGTGAACAAAGGAAGAGTGAGGTGGGTTAGGGGATAGTAAAAAGATAATTCTTGCATTTCCAGGCTTTTGCTTGGTTACTTAAACCAGTATTGAAGTTCAGAGTATTCCAGTGTTTCCTTTTCATCAGTTTAAAAATAGGAATATAGGACTGGTGGAGAAATTCCTGGGCAAGTAAGTTTGATCACCTTCCACGGCTGCAACTATTGTGTAACTCTTTTCTCCACAGGCTTCAATTTGTTAGCTATTCTTTCTGAATACTTTGCATCTGGTGGTCATAAACTTACTTCCTGGCTGAATGTGTTCATGGTCAGTGCACATACATTGGTACTTGGGTAGATGCTTCCCTTTCACTCCTTGTGTGGTATTTCCTTCCCAGCTCTACTTCTAGACAACAGTAATTTCATTTCTCTTTGTTTAGTAAGAATATATTTTTCAGATCCTTTTACTTAAGGTACATTCTCTAGTACTAGGCGATTTAAATGGTTTCCAATTTTGGTTTATATTTCTTAAAAATAACTGAATTTTGATATTGAATTAGGTGAATTCTTCCTAGTGATTTGAACATGTAATTAGTATTTCTCCCTAATAAAAGCAGCCCCATGTTTGATTAATCATTTTAGATACTTTTTCTTGTTTGCTTTCTATCATATCTAGCTTAAAAACCTGAACGGACAAAACCAGTGTTTACTAGTCCTAAAGTGCATGATCCTGCCATTTGAACTACGATATTTCATCCTATTTCTACTACTCTGACACTTTTGAGAGTCAGGTTCTCTGAGAACCAGGCAATGTTTTCAACTTCTGGTACAGTCTCTCAACCATCAATCAGAAGGATCTTATTGTTTTTGCCAGGGGCACTAATGAATACACCAAAGAAGATTATAAACAATTTTAAAGTATCTGTGGCTGGAGACTCACTTCCATCTTAGTAATTTTATTTACTAAAACAACCTTATGATACTTTTCTGGAAAAGTTCCTCTACTGCATTGTATTTTGTGGATTTCTAAAAATCAGTTACAATGTAATTATCAAACATGATTCAGTTAAATAAAAATTTCAGTTTAAACTAGTTTTAGGAGAAAGTAGAATTTTGCGCTATCCAAGAGTTAGGAATCTGATTATACACCTGAGTTCACTCAATAAAAACCTCAATAAACTCAATAAAAAACTCAATCAAAATCTTTATTTGAAAGGAGTTTGGAATGCCAGACATTTAAAAGTAAAAAAATTAAATAAAACTAAATTAAAAAAACAAAAAACAAACAACAACCAACAACCAAACCCCCCCCCCCCCAAAAGACCCCAACCAAAACCAGCACTACAGCTGAACAACACAGAGATGTGCTTTCTCGCTAAACAACTTTTGAAGTAATCATAATTCTGCCTGAATTATAGTAAAAAATATTGGAGGGGACGGATTATTTTTTACACAGGAAAATCTGAGATTTTACTAAGCCTGCTTCTATGATTTCTGTTCTCTGTTCTTAGCAATGAACATATATCTAATGAAGGATTGTTTCTCAACCAGATAAATGGATACAGCTCTAGTTAGATCATTATTTTACAAAGTAAAAAAAAAATAATATGTACTGTAGCTGTGGAAATGGATGGTACCATATCCTTTGAGAATGTGTGTAATATAACCTATGGAAATTTTGCAAAACCCAACACAAATCCATGTTTGTTGTTGTTGTTGTTTGTGGGTTTTTTGTTTGTTTTGTGGTTTGTTTGGTTTTTTATTCAGAATAGTGACAAAGTTTCTTTTGAGAATAGCATTTACTAGTGGTAAGTATTCCATGTATTCATATTAGTTAACAAGCTGTTGCTAAATTCCAATGACAAATAAGGACAGGAGAGGTTCTAAGAAGGAAATGCAAAGTATTGTAACGCAGATGTGCAGAATTAGTAGTAAACCCCACAGATATACCCATCTCCAATGCCATGTACTCAACTTTCAACTACTTCACTACTATATTTAGTGCTGATAAAACCCAATGTTATCTACATTTTGTTTTAAAATTTAAATGAGTGGGTTTCTGAAGACATATACATACTCATGTTTTTCTCTGGCTCTTTGGGACATGAGATAGTAATTCAAAACTCTAATAAAATTTTAAGTGAATGAATTTCTGAATGCATACACACAGTCAAGCTTTTCCAGCTCCCTGGGAAATGAGATGCTCATTTAAAACTCTAGTATGTGTAAAGGTAGTACTTGGTTTCTGCAAGTCCTTACTTATGGGGTTGGGTTTTTGTTTTTCTTGATTGTATGATGGGGTTTTTTGTTTGGTTGGGGGTTTGTCTTTGTTTGTTTGTGGGGGACTTTTTTTTTGTTTGGTTTTTGTTGTTGTTTATTTGATTATTTGTTTAGTTGTTTTGTTGTTTTGTTGTTTGGTTTGGTTTGGGTTTGTTTGGGTTGGATTGGGTTGAGTTTTGGTTTTTACTTTAAAAAGCCCAAACCAAACAGACTGATCTTTCATATCTGATGTCGGGGTAAATTGTCACAAGGTTGCTGCAAGCATTTGACCTGAATATGGATGGTGATGAAGAAACTGGAAAGCAATTTTTCTCTGATAAAGGGCCATTGACAACATTGATCTGAAGAATATTTTAAACTCAGCAAGTTCATATTCTAAAGTAAATTTTGTAAATGGTTTATTTTGCTTCTTTTAGTGTGTCAAAGACAAAGTAATAAGAAAATTATTTTTTGACAACTGCTCAACGGTAGAAGAGTGCAAACAGTACTACAAAACCTTATGGAGAAGTGGCCTGAAGCTACAACAGCTTTTAAGAGTGAAATCTACTTGTTTTAAAAAGTTGCCTACATTTTGAAGACATTATGAAACAGGTTAAACACAGAGAATTTTTGAGACTGTTTTTCTGTGAAATTGTAAATCCTGTACACCCAATTTTGTTACCAGAAAAGCTAGACACTATTGGCATGGACAAGCATAAAGGCAAACATAAAGAGAATTATTGACTGAAAATGAAATTTTGGAATGGTATAGAGAAATATTTTATTGTTGCCTATCAAATAAATGAGTAGATGCCTGAGTTTCTGTTTCAGTGATTTATAAAAGAAATCATTCACCCACTATTAAGTAAAAATGTTCAAAATTTCCATATAGCCCAATAGAAAATACTTAAAACTACACTTAGGAAAAGCAAACAAACAACACAAACGACTTAAGGCATGAAAGGTGTAGCTACTGATTCTTTTATTTTGCTTTTTGGTTAATGTTGGACTTGAACAAAAATATAGTCAAAAATTCTGGTTCTTACTTAGCTTTCTACCACCAGTAAACAATACCCTATTTACTAAGCAGTCCTGGAGATATTTATGATTTTTAATGCATACTTCTTTAAAAGTATTTCAGAAAGTGAAGGGTGCACTGTTCAAAAAGAAATGTTTTCTAAATCAATGTCTTATTATTGCTTACTCTAAAAATTCCAGTTTGTCTGTTTTCCAACACACAGGCACAACAGCTAATGACATTCAAGAATATAAAGAGAGCAGTATGGAAAAACTTCAGAATTTGGTTAATCATTTAAACGATGAAAGTTGTGTTTAATTAGAATGCTTATAGTAGCCGGAAAACTGAAGTCCTCAGCTGCTGTAACGTCATATGTGGATAATACTTCTTCAACGACATTAAGTGTTCTTTAATATTAGTATTCTGCTATTTATGTTGGTTTTAGTGAACAATTAGGCAAATGTTGCCATAACTCTTTTAAAAAATAGAGGCTTTTTAAAAATTGTTTTTACAAAAGATTGTGAGGCAATCTATTTATAGGGCTTATTATCATCTTTTTAAGGGAAGAGAACCCTTTCCCATTGAGAGCACTGCAATATATTAGTGAATGGCATATAGTCTTATGTCATCTCATTTCATATATCATCTAATATAAAGCACAAAGACAGTAATAAAGAGTCAGCCACCTTTATGACAAATGCAGCTGTTCTACATTTTAAATGAGAGAAGAAATCTCAATTTGAATTACCTTTTCCTTTGCAATGGCACAACATCTATGGAAAAAGATTTTAAAAGTATTTGTGTTCACTGAAAGTTTGAAATGCTGCAGAACCTTTATTTGTCTAGCATGTAAGGGAAGTTGTCCTAACTTTGCACATTTTCTCCTGCTCAAGGAGTAGTCGCACAAAAATGAAATGTAGTTTTCACTAATGGCAGATGCTAGCAATCATACCAGTAAAACTTCCACATGGTAATTTCTCATCTGGTCTTATACTCCAAAGTAATTATATATCAGCAATTTTTGTGTTTTGTTTCGTTCTAAAGAACGCTCTCCATTAATCAGGACAATACTGAAAATAATGTCATTGTAATGGAAAAATCTTTAAGAGCACTGAACCTTTTCCTAGCCAAATGTGCAGCATTTGTAATAGATAACACAGCTAATGTGAGAAAACCACAATGGTGTTCTTAAAGAAGGACAAGATGTTAGACCATATGTTCATAGCCATGAGATGTGCCTTGTCACGTAGGTCATTTTGTTGCCAGGAATACTGCCATAGCCCAAAGACAATATAAACCAAAAGAATTATGATTGACTAAAGGATACTGAGAGAGACAGGAATATTTCTTAAATATCTAAATTTCTTAATTCTCTAATATTTAACTAAAAATGCAGAGAACTATGTATCAGATGTCTATTTTATTAAAACAAACCTGTCATCTCTGTTCACACTGTGTAAAAATCTACTGCTTATTTCCAGGCTTCCACATTCAGTTGTGCATGAGCAAGTGAGAAAATATGCATAAACATAAGAGAAAAAAAACCCAAAAGGAAATCAAGTCCTGTTTCAGGGGTTCCATTAAGAATTTTCAATATATGATCATCAAAATACTAAACAGTGAATGGAAATTGCAGTAAGTTTTAGCAAAACATTCAACTAAGTTCCTCCCCTAAAACAAATTTTCTTTTCTGTCTTTTTTTTTTTTCTTTCACTAAAAGATTTAATTCACTTCAGATGGAAACATATGCCAAATTTCCTTAAATGCATAACCTTAAAATAGCAGTCATATACTTTAAAAAAAAATTAAAAAAAAAAACCCACAGAAAAAGAAAAACCAAAAAACCCCATAAATCCCTCTTTTAAATAGTGCTCTGAAGGTATATATATATATATAATATATATATATAAAACTTCACATGTATATATATAAAATGTAAGGATAAAATTAAAGCTAAATTCACTGGAGCAGTGAAACCATTGTGTTTCTGTCTTGCTTTATTTTATTATAGTTATCATATTTCTAGAAAAATAATTGTACTAATAGGAAGAATTTTTTTTGTACTAAGAAAAAAAAAAAAGGAAGAGAATAGACACAGATAATCCTAACAGTTCTTGAGGAAAAATACCATAATCCAGTGTAAAAGTTAAAAAAAAAATAGTAAGAAAGAAAGGGAATATAGCCAAATAAAAACAATTTTAAAGGTGTTGTGGGACTGCTCTTTTCTGACAGAATTATTACAAACATTTCTGGGTAAATGCTTTGTTCTCCCTGAGGACAGAATTATTTTCTACATATTTACATGTACACACATTTTATTACTGATTCTAAAAACTAAGGTAGAACTACCTACAAAAGGAGAATGGATGATAACAATACAATTCTGAAAATATTCAAGACTGCATATCAAAGACAGGAAATTCATAACATTTTGAAATGCACATTTATGAAAACTATTCCAAGAATATGCAAAACAATTTCTGTTTCTTAATTTTGTTGATCAAAAATATTTATTAATGTTTTCAGAAATACCTTATATGTGTTAAAAATTTTTTATTAATTCTTTAAGCTACAATGCATAAGAATAAACATAAAAAGAGGAAATGACAGCTTATAAAACGTGAGTGCAATTTTATTTATTTACTGCTATTGTAGGGATGAAGACTATCTCAATTAGAATATTATGAATCATTATTATACATGAAAAGCACATAAAACTATTACATATATTTTAATAATAATTTTGCCATTGAAAGATACAGTTACTTTGTACAATTACAATTACACAACTACTTTGATATAACTTAATTTTTGAGTGTGGTCTTTTCTGTTCTAATAGAGTTTTTTCCCAGATGACACTTTGTCTTTATTTTTACTTTGATCTATCTGATAATTAATAAAATGTCAAGGTCATAGTGAAAAAAAGTAGTATCTACGCATGGAAAACAATGTATTTATTATTTAAAGCCTAAAAAAGCCCCCTGCATTTCATCAATTTTTCTGTCATAGTACAGAAAGGAGTAACTTTGGGTATTTCTAATTCCAAATAAGTCCAGAAAAATGCTAATTTAAAATAATGGAAAAAGTTTTTTTAAGATTTTTCAAAACTGAATAAAATTTTTGAAAAGCTGCTAGAGCATGAGTAAACCTATGTATTCACAGATGAAGATATGTTTCTACTCATTTGCACATTGCCATGTTAGATAATTGTATTTCTGATGCACACAGTCTCAGTTCAGTATTTTCTTCTTTTTCTCTCAAACAGCCCCATGAAGATTACCATTTTTATTGTAAAGAACCAGAGTTGATGCATAAATTACTGACAGAATTGTGGAAAGTTTCATCTGCTTAGAGGACAAGAATGATTACAGCATTTCTGACAGTAGCTTGACTAGCAATCAATTCACAAGAGGGCTAGATGACTTTAGATAGTGATTTTTGACTTCAAGGTCATTTTAGCTGTCATGATGTTTGAACAAGCTGTCTTACTGTTGTGACCAATGACTTCTAAGGCTGCAGGTCAAAGTTGAGATTTCAAGGCTTGGACGAGGAACAGTTACAGTTCTCCCCTTCTCGTACCTCTGACCCTGAAAAGATACCTCTGTGTTGTGTGAAATGGGTCCCCAGGAAGCTAGAGGCACTATTTGTATTTAGCAAGAGATATCGTAAACTACTCGAGACGCTACTTTGTGAAATCTCATACCAATTGATAATTACTCCCACCCTGTCAGTGTTCAAAGCCAGGCTGGAGAAAGTTTTGAGCAACCTGCTTTAGTGGGAAGTCTCCCTGCCCATGGCAGGGAAGGTTGGGACTAGATCCGTTTCAGCTCCTTAACATTCCATGATACTATGATTCCAATTAAATAAGACCTTTAAGACAGTGGAAGAGAGATGAATATCTAAGCCTAGAGAGAGGGACTCTGTTTAACACAGAATTCCTATATTTTCAGTGAACAGATGAATTTAAAACTAGCGGTCATGGTAATACAATTCTTAATAAAATAAAATCCAAACAATTGACCACTTTATAATAAGTATGAGATCATTAACATGCATTGGAAAACCTTGTTTAAGCCCTTCTTAAGCAAATCTCTTATGAAAGAAATTTAAGAAGCATGAAAGAAGTAAACTTTGTCCTGTGTTATGATAGATATACATGTAGTGGTTTCAGACTTTTAGTCCATGCAAATATTATATTTGTTACTTCAAAAAGAAAAGTAAAATTTGATCTTTAGATACAAACTATATGATAAAATAATTGTGACTTTACTCCCCGCTTAGTTTTATTTTTCTCTTTTCCAGTCTGGAGAATCAGGACCTGACTAATGAATGATGCTGCCTAACTTTTCTGGATTCCAATGCCGTCTTTCTTTCTGGTTTATCAATCATAAATGTAAGTCAGTTAAACGTTGACAAATCTGAAATAAAAGATTAAGATAGGGACTGATACACTGAACATTGTATTGTGATACTTGCCACTTCTGTTTCTCCAGGACAGCACTGAAAAAAGGCAAGACCATTTACAGGAATGGAAAGTCTTATAGAATGTAATAGATGGGGTGGGACCACTGTTGAAAGAAAAAAATCTTGTGAGTCATCAACCACTAGATTTAAAAAATGTTAGACAGGATTCCTGAATCACTGGGAAAGAAGATTTCTACAATGTGTGTGTATTGTTTAACCTGTTTTACCCTATACAGGTAATGAAAATTATAATAAACACTCAAACATACTATTACTCATTCTTTTTTATAAGTCTGCTATACACCTACTGAAGAACAAACTCAGATCAGACATTAACTGGAAACAAATTGAAACCATTTTCTCAAAGAGCTGATGCATCCTATCTTTTATTGAGTCAATGAGTTTATGGATGAGTGTACAGTATAACCTGAAGGTGAACAGATTGAAGCTATTGAAGAGTGAATTATCCAGTCAAGAAGAACTCAGCTAGCAAAGCCCCATCCTGTGCAGTTACATGTACTCCCTGCAACTGAGTCAAAGAAAGGGTAGTAGTTACTTATTTAGGTAAAACCCATTCCATAATTTCACATATAAAGATGTTACAATTCTCTGGGTAATTTACAGACTGCAAGACACATACAGAAATGACTGTGTGACATTACTGTGAGATTTCAGGCTTTTGAAGCAGATTGGTTTACATGGTCTTAGGTGTCAGGGTCAAAAAAGTTTTCCTTAGAAAAATCTGCCTCCAGTTTTTGACTATTATTACAAGTGGTGGTCATTATTTTTCTGCACTGAACATTCTTCTATTTTCCTTACAGTGAATAATCAGTAACAGCACAGTGATTCACACTTTACAAAAACTGCTAGCTCTTACATTGGTATGGCCATGAACATTTTCCTTTAAGAAAAAAATAGTAAAACTATGAGATTATATTCTGTCTTCTAGAAAGAGGAAAGCAAGCAAACCTTTAAAGACAAGGGCTAAGGAGTATCTCTTATAATTTTTCAGTGCAATGGGAACACTGTCAAGTTTCCTGTTCCCTTGGTTTTTGTTCTTTGCTGCCTTGGTGCTGACAGTTTTTTTTAGATTTACTGAAACTAATATAATAATGAAAAAGTCCAGAGAGCCGTCTATGTCAAATAGCACTTGGTGTAGATCGATCAGTAATTTATGATAATATATAAAAATTGTAACTGTTTTCCAGCTTGATATAGAGTGAAACAGTAAGTTTTAGAAGTGGGAACTCAGGCTAAGTTTCAGAACATTAGACGGTTCTTTTTTTTTTTTTTTTTAAGAATAACAATAGAAAAACCACAATGCTCCAACCTGTACTACATAAGTAATAGACAAATATGATAAAATCTATTAATCTTTATAAAAAACTAGTATATATAATATATTCTTTATATTAATATAATTATTAATACATAAAATTTGAATTTTATACAATCTTTATAAAATTATAGTGTTTACATTCACTGAAGCCACAAGAAATACATTTCAGTGTCTGCATTAGTTCTTGTTCTTATCAGTCTTTAATTTTTTTAATTATAAAACCACAAAATAATTAAACCAATCTGTTCCAAATATTAATTTTAAGCTAGATTTTTAGTTCTTTTTGGAATTTCTAAATTTTTTGCCTCAGTGATTTTTTTTTTAAATCTCCATACTCTGCTATGTGTTTTGTTGTAATTTTCATTTAAATTTTAAGTGTTCTTTTCTCTCCTTGAATGTTACACTGTGCTCTAAATGAATCTTGAAAGACCAGCTATATCTCTTCTTTAGACCCTGGTTTGATGGGAAAGCTAAATTAGACTTTACAGAGACACTGGCATTAGAGTTAATAACCAGCTTATATGAAATTCAGGAACTGAACTCACAGATTAACCACTGATCATGCAGAAGGAAAACAACGAATAAAAAAAGAGTCCATAAAGGGAAAACAATAAAAAAAGATAAAATTATTCCTAAAAACCCTTGAGTATTTTCAGGAAAAATATGGAGTCAAATTTGCCTTGACTGACAGTCTGTATTAGATGTTGGTGTCAAGGTTTTGGTGTTTTGGAAGTCACTTCTGTCTATTCACCCTAAGAAATTCCAACCACATAAGAAGCAATCTGCAGAAAGGAACTACAAAAGATGGAAAATTTCTGAATAAGAGTCTACCTCATAGAAAACAACTATAAATGAAGTTAGACTCATGGTTAAGGACTGTGTCCTTTCAAAAGCAGCAAGGTACTTTGTAGAAGGAAATACACTTGTCTGGATTTGCATGTAAATCTACTGTCACTATAGTTGGACTGTGTCTATTAGCTCCATCACTGGCCAATTGCAAAAAAAGTGCAGGACAGACTTTTAAAAATACTGAAAATTTAGAAAAAATAGTGAAAAGAGACAATAGGACTTGTAGTAAGACAACTGGAACATGAGAAGCCTAATTTCCCAGAATCGGAGAATAGCTAGTGTTGGAAGGGACTTCTGGAGAACATCCAGTCCAAATCCCCTGGTAAGGTGGGGTAACCTCTCTCAGGTGACACAGGAGCACATCCAGGTAAGTTTTAAATGTCCCCAGAGAGGAAGAATCTGCGACCACCCCTGGACGGCCTGTTCCAGTGCTCTGTCACACTCAATGTAAAGAAGTTGTTCCTTGTATTGAGGTGAAGCTTCTTATGTTTTAGTTTATGGCCATTGTTCCTTGCCCTGTTGTTGGGCACCACTGAAAAGAGTCTGGCACCATCATCTTGGCATCCATATTTATAAACATTAATGAGGTGCCCTCTCAGCCTTCTTTTCTCTAAACATGCCCAGCTCCCTCAGTCTCTCCTCATAAGACAGATGTTCCAGACCACAACTCATCTTCGTGGCCCACTACTGGACCACCTCCAGTAGCTTCTTGTCTTTCTGAAGAGTTCAGAACTGGACACAGTACTCCAGATGTGGTTTTTGTAAATGCATGTGACTGCAAATAACTTATCTTCCAGCACAATCCTGATTTCAATTAAAATATGAACTATTAAAGATATTCCAATTTTTACGTCATTGATATTTGCCTACCGTGAGCTGCAGCGAACACTGCATTTCACATATCCATAAATTAATTTCTTAAACAAATATTGATTAATTTTGAGAGGTTTTTTTGGTGTGATAGGAGAGCAATAAAAGAAAAAAATATTGATTCTACTTCTAATAAAGATTGCAATTTGAATTTTTTGAATGAAGATGAAATTTAAATGCTATAATTTTCAGAATAGGTACAGCTTTCTACTAATTTCTTAATCTAATAGGCCTGACTACTTATACTCCTCTATATAAGGAGTCTTGATGGGAGATATAAACACATTGTTAATGGCTCAGTAAACTCAATGGGTTTAATCCTGAAGTCTGACTTGATGAACTCAGATTGGTATTGATGTTTACTGAATCAATACATAATTTTCCATTATGTAAAAATCAATCCCAATTTTCCATGACAACAACAAATTTGTATAAAAGCTAGAGAGTTTCTTATAGTGATCAAAACTTCAATTTATTCACTTAAACAAACTTGAGTGAGAGGCAGAGGAAGAAATAAATAACTAAGGAACTGTAGATTTCAAGTCTTGAAGTCATAAGCAAAACTTTAATTTTTGGAGAAAGGGTAGTACCAGTAAGCTACATTTAAAAAAAGATTATTCCTTTCTCTACCTTTTAATCATATTTTGGTTTCTTAGAGTAAAAAAAAAATCACTTTATGAAAGCAAAACGTTAAGTACAATTACACTTCATATTTTATTTGTTTTCCCTGAAAGTTGGTGTCTTTTATGTCAGGGAAACAGAAGCATCATTTGTGAACATTAATGAAAAATAATTGGATCCTGCATTGTTTATTCCTTTTCTTTCTCCTACTCTAAGTTTATGTAGGTGTGAAAGTGTAGCCAACTATCAGTTCATAATGGCTAAGAGAATATTAGCAAAATTTTCCCTTGGAGTGCATGGGTTAGGAGTAGCTTGAAAGAATACAGAAAGATGTTCTATAGTTGAAAGCAAACTTGCTTCATATCAGAGACCATGGTTTTTATTATAGCATGAGTCTTATGATACTAACACCGGACACAGCGTGGTAACATCACGCTCTGGAAAAATGCACGCCTGTGTTGATATCAAAAGGATGACATCAGAGCATAACACTATCTGGATTGTTCTCTAACAGATTTACTGATGAAAGCTGCCATTGTGCTGTGTTAATCTCCAATAATGGATTTTTTCTCTGTTTAACTTGGCATGAATTTTTGATATTTCGGGTCTTACTGAAAAGTAAGTTTCATGTCCTGATTGATGCAAAGGGAATTTTGATAATTGATACTGAGATCATGTAATGGTTGGAAATCTGAAGTGTTATAAAATCATATTTTATTAAAAAAAGTAAAGATCAAAACCTCTGTGTGTTAGGTACTTACAAGGCAAAAACATGGATTGTGATTTCTCCTGAAAATAATGCCTAACCTGACCATGTAAATATTCTCACTTGTTGCCCTTTTTTTTTTCTCCTAAGGAAAAGCATAGCAGATAATATGGAATTAAGCCATAATTCCTAAATTCTAGTGAAGACATAAATCTTAATATAAATCTAAAATAAAACTTCTCTTGGAACTATAGCAGCTGTGGGTGACTTTGAATGCCACCAGACCAGCCTAGAGGAGTGGGAAGATGGTCACCAAGCAACTGACATTCTCCAAGAATCCTCATCTGGATTTTCTTTCATTTCATGCAGTTCCCAGCTAAGCAGATTGCTAATGGCAAGTTTGTTCATAAAAAAAACCTGACATCAAATGTAAAAGTCATGTCATAAGGAGAACATCAAATTCAATTTATTACTGACAGTAGTTAAACATTAAGTAACTTCCTACAATGATATTTAGATCAATACAGTGTAAGAACCTAAAAAATCTATGTATTCGGTGAAGATCAGGCAAGCACCCAGACACCCTCTTTGCCTATGGCACAAGAATGTTTTTAAGACCCTTCTCAGATTTCATGTGCTAGAAGACACATGAAAAAGGTAAGAACCATCTTCTACGGTTTGTCAGCAACACTCTGTGGGTGCTTAAATATTTCCTACTTTTCTCTACTCTCTGGGACAGGATTTCTCTTTGGATCTATAAAAATGTGTTTCTCATTTACCCAGTCATCAACTCTCTGGAGCTACAGATGCAACTACCTCTCACAGTACCCACTTCAGTCTCAGGGTGTAAAAAAACTTTCAGGACTATGCATCGATATAGCCTCAGTGTGTGTTGCATGGACTGGAGTATAAAAAGAATTATGTTAGTTTTCTGATGGGAAGAAAATATGGTTGGCTTCTTTCTGGCAGCCACTGAGCAACTTGGCTACTCAGGGGCAAAAACAGGAGGGACAAGCTTTTACATGTTTGTTGCAACCATGTAAATCTAACTGGATCTGTAGTATTTGTGAGAGCTGTGAAACTAAAGATTCTCAGTCTGTGAACTTCCTGAGTGGAATTTGTTGCTAAATTACATTCTTAAAAGATATGCTCTTAAATTACCACATCTTTAAATCATCCTTTGTTGTTGAATCAAATATGAATACACTGACAACTTAGTGATGCTAAATCTGCTAAACTGTCTTATACATAAATTTGCATTCATCTTCTAACCATTTTTTTAAACAATTCTGAATTTTTAGGGAATCTCTTATGAAAAGAGAAACCATCTGAAAATGTGTTAATGAAAGATTCAAAGCATTTCCAAGAAGGGAGGTGATGATATAAAAAGCCATCAGGGAACAGCAACACTTGCATCCCCATTTGTTTATTCTTCACCAAAGCTCACTTGATTTAGATGCACCATCCATACTTATGCAGCTTTTTGCTCATTCATTTTTTCATTCACTACCAACAAGGGGCAAATTCTCCTGAACTAAATATGTGGGACAAGTGTTGAAATTTCTATTGCATGCTTACACTTGCTGGAAATGTATGCATATGTGCAATATAAAATTTAATGATCGTGCTAAATATTTAAGTGTTAGCAAAATGCACCAACACCTGCCTCATTCTATATAATAGTTGATGGCTTACATATTGCAATTCTTTTTTTTCCTTAAGCACTTTTTATAAATGGTTTTTAATCACAGAATAAAATTGAGCAATAATCACTCCAGCATTTGAAGTAGTTGACCCTGTTTTGCTGTCATTGAATTTATATAAACATTCCTGGTTTACTCTAATGTAACACTAGTAACAGAACAAGTATTTTTCATACATCTCTTCTCTTTTCAGAGATACAAGTGCCTTAGAATAAAGTAACCTGCTTTATACTGAAATATGTACACTATACAGAGCAATTCAGACAGGAATTACTAAATGCATATGTTAATGTATGGGTGCACATTGTAATCAGTTAATGAGAATCATGCACTAAAAAGCAATTCCTTTTAAGGCAGTTTGATTAAAATACAGTGTTTGCCTGTCCTGTCATATTCAATGTCTGTTCAAGATAACTAATGTGAAAAATATTTTTTATAATATGCATTGCATGTCTTGTAATATTAATTTATCATGACAAGCATTTGGTAAATGACTCCCTAGGACTACCTACTATAATTACGGAATCAGAGAATTATAGAATAGTTTGGGTTGGAAGGATACTTTAAAGATCATCTATTCCAATCTCGCCTGTAATAATCAGAGCCATCTTCAACAAGACCAGGTTACTCAGAGCCCTGTCCAATCTGACCTTGAATGTTTCCAGGAGTCAGCCACCACTTCTCTAGGTAACCTATTCCAGTGTTTCACCACCCTTGTCAGAACAAAATCCTTCCTTATAACTAGTGTGAATCTACTCTCTTTTAGTTTAAAATCATTGCCCCTTGTCCCATCCCTATAGACTCTTCTAAAAAATTGTTTTGAACTTTCTTATAAGCCCCTTTTAAGTACTGAAATGTTGCAATAAGGTCTTTATGGAGCCTTCTCTCCTCCAAGATGAACTCTCAGTCTTTCCTCATAGAAGAGATGCTTTATTCTTCTGATCATCTTTGTGGCTCTCCTCTGGATCCACTTCAAGTGGTTGACATCTTTCCTGTACTAAGGACTACAGAGCTGGAAACAGTACTCCACTTGGAAGGTCTCACTGAAGAGGAGCTGATGGGTAGAATCACCTCCCTTTTCTCACTGGCCACACATCTTTTGCTGCAGCCCAGGATACAATTGGCTTTCTGGGCTGCAAGAGGACATTGCCAGCTCATGTCCAGCTTTTCACTGACTAGCACGCTGAGTCCTTCTCCACAGGGCTGATCTCAACCACTTCATCTCCCAGTCTGTATTGCCTCAACCCTTAGCCTTACTGAACCTCATGAGGCTCACATGGCTCCAGATCTTGACAGACCATCATCCAGGGCCCTCTAGACGGTGTTTGAACACTCATAAGAGTTAACCACATCACATAACTTGTTGTTGTTAAGGGTGCACTCAACCTCACTGTCTGGGTCACTGATGAAGACATTAAACAGTATCACCTCCAATACTGAGGAACACCACTTGTCACTGATCTTCATCTAGACATTGAGTCACTGACTAGATGCAGCCATCCATCCAAACCTCATCCACTAAAGAGTCCACTCATTGAATCCCTATCTCTCCAATGTAGAGAGAGGGGTGTTGTCAGGACTGTGTAAGAGGCACACAGAAGTCCAGATAAATGATATCCATAGCTCTTCCTTTGTCCACTGACGTAACCACTCCATCATATAAGGTGACAAGGTTGGTCAAACCTTCACCATTTCCCTTGGTGAAGCCATGGTGATAATAGCAAATCACTTCGCTGTCCACCAGCCACTCCTCACAGGACTTTTTCTCCAGATCCTTCACCAGCCTCACTGCCCTTCTTTGGACATGCTTCACCACCTCAACATCCTTCCTAAACTGAGGAAGCCAGAACTCAACACAGTACTCAAATTGCACCCCAACCAGTGCTGAGTATAGGACAAGAATCACTTCCCTTGTCCTGCTGTCCCCACTGTTCCTGATCCAGGCCAGGATGCCGCTGGCTTCTTGGCTACCTAGGATGCCGCTGGCTTCTTGGCTACCTAGGCACACGGCTGGCTCATATTCAGCTTCCTAACAACCCAAATTCCCAGGTCCCTCTCCTCCTGGCTGCTCTCCAGCTACTCTGTCTCCAGCCTGTAGCGCTGCAGGGGGTTGTTGTGGTGCCAGGGTGCTGGTTCACCAAACTGCAAACACACATCCTGCTTTTTCAAGTTGAATGTGACAGAAGAGCTGGTAGCTGGTAAATCTGTGACTTGTAGTCAATCACATTATACTATAAAAGTTGTGGCCAAAGTGTAAGACCCAGAAACTGGCTTTGTTGAACCTCATACTGTTAGATTCAGCCCTTCTATCCAGCCTGTCCAGGTCACTCTTCCTCACCAGAGCCCTCCTACCTTCCAGCACATTGACACTCCCCCACAATTTGGTGTCATCTTCAAATGTGCTAATGGTACACTCCATTCTCTCATCCAGATTATCAGTGAAGATATTAAACAGAACTGGACCGAACACTGATCCCTGGGGGACACTCCTAAGGACCAGATGAAAACTGGACACAGCCTCGTTCAAGCCGTGGGCTGCAGCTTTTTCAGGAATATGCTGAGGGAGATGATGTCAAGGGCTTTGCTGAAGTCCAGATAGAAACATCCACAGCCTTCCCCTCATCCACCAGGTGGGTCACCTGATCATAAAAGCAGATCAGGTTGCTCAGGCAGGACCTACCTCTTCTAAATCCATGCTGGTCGTGCCTGATTCCCTGGCAGTCCTGTAGGAGCCATGCGGTCATACTCAAGATATCTGTTCTATCCTAGCCTGGTTCACCTAACTGCAAGCACACATCCTGTTTTTTCAAGTTGAATGTGATAGATAAGCTGGTAGCTGGTAAATTTGTGACTTAGAGTCAATCACATTATTCTATAAAAGTCCAGTAGCTTTTCATACAGACAGGTTCTTCTAACACAACCCTTTTTGGAATGTATGTGTGAGGATTCCTCTGTTAGGTAGGGACACTCTTTGAGGATACTCCTTGAGGCTCAGCAACAGACATCACCCCACAGGCATTGGTATAAGTGAGTTATGTCAACTCTCTACTTAAAAATTATTTCTTTTTACTAGCTTTAATATAATTGCTTCAATATAGCGCACTATCCTATTTTATACTACAGTAGTAGTAGTTTTAGCATTTATGTTGTGTAGTAAATAATTCTGATTAAGATATTTTTCTGATCATGTGCAATAATAAACATTTCATTTTATATAAATATTTTCATTTTACCATTCATTAAAACCTGATGGACAAAAGTGGTTCGATCACACCTCTATAGTTCCTTAAATTTAAACCTTTGACATAATCCAAGGCTAGAATTTGATTCAGCTGCACCTAGACTCTGCTCTAAGAAGGGGTTTAGAAAGCAAGGGAGTCCTTTCTGGACCTCGTGACTCAATGGCAGGGCTTTTCTAATAAATTTTTGTCTAATCCTTCTACTCCCACCTGCAGCATACCAGTGTTTAGGAATTGTGTGAGTATTCACTTTGATTTCCCATGCACTTGTAGCAATGCAAATGAATGTTCTCTAACAAGTTTAGAATTCTGTTGTGCTGCTACTGGTGGCTCCTAATTTTACTAGTCACAGTTCCGCAATGCCTCAGCTCATTACAGAGACAAATATTACTCAGTGACAGGTAACTTGTCATTCTAATGTGCTTATGCCATGGATGTCTGTGCTTCAGAGATACTCTGTTTAGCACCTAAAATTAGTTTCTCTGTTACAGCTATGAAGTGTGATTAAAAAAAAAAAAAAGATACTGTAATATAGATAAACCCCACCAAATAGCTCAACTGAAACAAAACTGAAAATGAAGCTATAAATGGCTGAAGTGATTAAGACTGTCAAGTTCTCATGGGTCCTGTTAGAGAATGAAATACCTGATGGATTATTATTTATCCCTAAATGTGAGTTTTGGAGAATTAATTAAAGATATTCTATTATGTTTTTCAAAGCCTATTTGAGGATGTGAATCAAAAACAGAATTTGGTATTGTTAATGGAAAAAATGGATAACTGGGAACTTCAGAGATGTCCATATTTTAAACTTTAATTTGGCTGCTTAATTTTTTTCCTTTATGTAAGACAAAGAACCAGGTGATTTTTAGGATGTCAAACTCTTTGTGAAAATTGAATCTTTGCTAGTTATTATAAATACAACTTTACTTTCTGACCACTATTGTTACTGCAAAAAAGAAAGTAAATAAATGTATCTAAATACACATATAATATCTTACAGTACACACATGATCAAAGGTTGCAAATAGAATAACAAAAAAGCTACAAGTGAAAAAGGAAATTTTCTGACGAACTCACTGTTCCTCTTAGTAAAGTTCTTCAACATATGTGAAAAATGTAAGTGCAGCCATGAAACACCATTCCAAAAGGAGAATGGACCAGTCTCCACTGGCATTAGGCATCCAGGTTTAGACACTGAACAGAGCCCTTTTCTCTTGTCCTATCTGAGGATTAAAACAACAATTGAAAAGTCACAAAATATCTTATAACATCAACGTCCGAAATTTTAACTCAGTGGTAGGAAATAAGTACTATTGCATTGCTACTGTTTTTTTTAGTGTAATCAGCTGAGATCCACAATATTGAAAGATTATAGATTAACCATAACCATATTCTTTGATTAAGATACTTGGACGGTAAGGACCAGGATAAATAAATATGTTTACAGCAGGAAAGTCTTTCTTACTATCAAACATTCTATGAAGACATTACATGAATACATCTGCATCTACTTGTCTAGACTGCCATAGATTTTGTGCCTCTTTCTATATATCTTGTTTTTACCAGTCATAAGATTGGTCCTTTTTTTTTATCCCTACACTGCCTCTGGTTCCTAATTAAGTTTGTAATATTTAATAAACAATTCATTTTTAGGAAGTTGGGTTAAGCCCTTTGGTAGCCTGCTAGGAAAACGGTTACAAATGCCAAAGCCTTGTGATTTGTAATAACCTCTGACACTCTGAGGTTCATACTCACAGCTAAATAAGATAAAAGACATGAATTTTGCACAACTGATACAGTTATGTTGGGACAAAACACTCTGAAATCCAAAGTGTGTGGTTTATTTGGAGTGATGTAATTAGAATTGCTTCCACAATGTGTTATTAGGCCTTCCACAGATTTGGCAAGCCCTGATGTAGGTAGCAGCAGGGATGAAACAATCTTAAATACCGACTGCAATCTAATAATTATTGATTAATTAATTATTAGTTAAGGATCCAATAGTTGTTGTACCTATCAAATCACTAAGTTTTTCCATTCAAACTCTCATGAACTTTCTCATTTAACCTTGCAACAAATGTGGAGAGAAACAGAAAAAGACTCAAGATATTTTTAGATAAATTTTCTTAATCTTTCATGAATATATGTCATGAATACTGCTCAAAGGCCCAGTGAACTCAAACAGGTTAGTCAAAGACTAGATAGCATAATTATGAGCAAATAGCTTTAATTCAAACTGTAACAAAAACAGTTCCAGAAAAGATTAGACATTCTGTTATGTATGGACCTGCCATGAAGTCATGTTAATGAATAGGAGGTTAATGCATGGACCTGATGTTTCAAACTTCTTTGAAGACTTTTTACATTTCTGGGAATAGGGAGTTAAGTATTAGGAAGTTACACTGAATTAGAAAACAGAGCAAAACAAAGCAAAAAAAGAAACAACAAAATCCCCAAATCCCAAACAACAAAGCCCCAAAAGATACAGAAAATACTACATGCTACACCATGCAATGAATATTTCACAACTGCTTACTCATTATCTGGAGAACTATGAGACGTGCATCAAAGGATTTTATATGATATTTTATTTTTTTTTCTTTTTTTTTTCCTTTTTTTTTTTAGAATTGGGGTGAAGCCAACATTTTACAAAAAAATTTTACAGTTGGTAAAAGATATTGTTGATAGAAAGAAGCACACAACCATCGAAGACTGATACTGGATCAGATGAAAATCCAAATTTGTTATGTGCATAATATTATTCTGTAGATATATTTCCCTGATCTTCTTTTGAATGTTTATCTTAGAAGAAAGTGTAATATGTTCAAAGTCTCAAAAAAATTTGGCAGTTGTCATTCTTATTCAGAGGATTCTAAGGGGATTGCTTTGGCAAAAGACTAAGTTCTTTTGATTGGAAAGAAAAAACATAATTAAACTCTGGTAAACTTACATGATGACAAATCTTTTCCCATCCCATTTTATCCCAATCATCAATCTGTAGTGGTCATATTAAATTGGTCATATTAGATTAGTAAGATGTGATTAGAAAGGAAGGTTTCTCCAACATGAAAATATTTTGGGTTTTTTTGGTTGTTGTGTTTTGTTTTTTTTTTTAATAATGCTACCATACAAATACATCCCTTTTTACATTTAAGTCCCTAAAAGTCACCATAGCTGTAAGTTTATTAGTGGCATAAAAATGGCAGCTAACTTCTCAAATTAACTATTTAAATCTGCATTATTGTCCTTCAGGTAGAACTGTCAGGGGCACTCAGGTATTAGCTTAGAGCTGCTTCACTGAGCATGATGATGCATCTGTGGGAGCAGTGTTAAAGTTGACTTAAGCACTGTTTCAAATCTACTCTACAGCTTATTATAAATTATTGTGCTGAAGCACATAGTAAACTCAAAGCTCTGTGAAGTATAGAAATGGCTCAAAATCTTCTCAACCCTAGGGAACCTTTCTAATCATCTTGTCTGAACTTCTACAAACCCCCAAAGAATTCAATTCATTACTTCCTGTATCAAACAATTGTCTTCCAATTAAGGTATAGAAATTTATTTTATAAACTTCCCTGGTCTTGGTTTAAGGGCTTGTTTCTGATCCATATCCTTAGTAAACTCTTCCAGAAGAGAATTTCCCAAGAGATCTGTTGATAAGTTAATTGTTTTGATGTAAGTCTTTCTCTTCAGATTGTTTCTCTAAATCAAAAATTGTTGAACTCTTTCCTGAACAGTTCAGATATAAATTCCCTTTAATAAAAGTAATGCTACAGAGCCACTTATAAAAAATTATAGTATTATTTTGTTAGCTTATAACACATATTCATGATATATAAAACCACATCAAGTTAGTACTGTTACGTCATGTCAGATGACACTGTTCAAGAAACCTACTATTTTATAGTGGTACATGGTACTACTCATCATAAAGCATGAAGCAAAGCCTCATAAAAGTCTGAAGCATTATCAATGAAAAGAGCTGCAAAATTAGTTGATTTTTGTCTTGCTGATGAGCAAAGACACTTCTGATGTTGATAAGTAAGTCCTTGGCTTTGTTTAAAAACAAAATACCAACGATTTTTTTTTCAGTCCTAATATTCATCTGCATAGGAAACACGCATTAATAGAGAATAGAATCTATGCACAGACAGAAAAAAAAAGCAATTAAAAAGTCATGAGTTCAAGCCACTTTTCTAAAAATGTCATAATTTTCAGAACTGCAGACACATGAACTTTAGAAAGAGAAGAGAAATTTGTGTATGTCGTTAATCAGCAGCATGGTAGACATGTCTGGTATAACAGACTTCTCTTCTTATATGAACATTTCATGAAAATATTACAGGCAGAAATACACTGCATGAAACAAGACAGCTGCAAAGTTAGGGAATTGTATTTAAGACTTCCACTGTGTATTTATTGCAAAGCAAGCTTTTGCATGAGGCAGAATATCCTTTCTTAAAATAGCTATATAACTGGAGAAAAAATAAAAATGCACTTTTACAGAAGTAAAAGAAGCTTGTTTATTTCTCTAAAAGCATATTCAGGTATGAAAAAGCCTTGTAATTAATTATTTCCAGCTGTTATCAGCTGAATTAAAGAAAGTTAGTATTCAGTATTTTCCAGTATTATTCACTGCCCCCTGTTACTGACAATTACTCAAATTTTTCTTTGAAGGTAGAATTATTAACTATCCTATAGAATTTTCTGTGGTGTTTTTGTTGTGAGATCCTAGATATTTACTAATATTAATTAGTAGATTTTCAGAATAATCTGATGACATGAGGCAATATTATGTCATTTTACACAAGGGAAACTGAGGCAGGGAGATTAAAGATAAAATTATAAAGTATCAGCTAGCTTTGTGTGATCAGTTCTTGATGCCTAGAGTTTTGTTCTTTTTCATTATAAATAGAGCTTTATAGCTCTCTGTAGGTTCAGAGCAGAGCTTTCACTAAATGTAGTTGTGGGAGAGATGGCTCATATCTCTGCAATTTACACTGTGTTTTGCATTGTTAGCCAAAAGATAAGGAATACAAAATTAATGATCCATTGTGAAAAGTGTGATTAAAAGACTTAAGTATTTAGCTGAGTTCTATCTATGACAGATGCATTTATACACACAGCACCAGTTCCAAATTTAGGTTTTACAGGAAACCTAAACTGACTTTTTTCAAGCTATGGGGCTTGATTTTCCCTGTATGATATAAGAAATACATTTTAGAATGTATTCAACATATACAAATTGGTGAAAAAACATCTGTGCCTGCCTTGTATCCGTTTTAATCATGGGTGTTTTCCTTTCAGGATGTTCTAACCCTCAAACACTTTCAGAAGTTTTAGACAGCTGTTACGTGTTTAAATTCAGTCTGGTGATAAAAAAAACCAAAGCCAACAAAAATCTCCTCTTCCAAAACAGAAATAATTTTCTCCAGATTTACTCTCAGTTAAGGTCAAGACTCAGTCCTACATATTAAAAGGTACAGATGCTTTTGTTGCACTCTGGGAAATCTAGTCCATTTCTAGTCCTTTAAGTCCATGAAAGGCCCTTGGATCATACTGTGTCTTCAAAAATCACAACATTTATATACTCATTTATTCATATAGAACTGTTTTAGGTCATGCCCTTATGTTACACTTAAATTCCTCTGTCATCAGATGCACAATAGTGTTGTGCTAATATTGCCAAAGTCAGTAATAGTAGTTCCATGTTTGAATTCTTCAGAACTCTAAGGTTGTCTGATAATTCATGAAAGAACAAATTTTTCTTTATAGTTTTAAATTTTATTTGAAGACTCTGTAAGATTTTTGAATGCAATAGAGTAAATATACTTTGAATAGGGGAAGAATGAATTTGGTGACTTGCCCGGTCTTTTCAGTAGACAGTTTAACTTTCACAAGTTTAGAGTCAATGTATATATTGAATTTGCTGAATAAAATTCAGGAACAGTAGATGATTGTTGTCTTGGCACTTTTTGAAACTTCATATTATTTTATTAATTTTCTAGACATTTAAGAAACTTTAGATATTCCCAAGACAAAATGTTCTTTATTTGGGTAAACAAGTATTTCCTAATGTTACACAAAAAAGGGGAAAAAAAAAAAGAGTTATGAGATATTATTTATTTATTTTTTATTTACTTATGAACTTCCTGCCTGATTTAAGAGAAAGACCTAATTTGCGGATTCTGTATTATTATATAGTAAAAGAGAGAGCAGATAAACCACAGGGTAGGGCTATACACAGTGTCACTTTATCTTCAATGGATGTGCCTTTTACATGTTGTAGAATGAACTTGCATACATGATTTCACTTTTTAGGCCTAGCCTGTCTTGTACTGTGTTAAAAATTTTCCTGTTTCCTCTTTCCTGCTCTATATAACACTGTCATATTCCATTTTATTTTCATAAAATCATTACCACTGAAAAATTTCATACATGTCCACAAAATTTTTTCAAGCAACACATTTGATGCCTACATATTACAGACATTTTGTCAAGAAATACAGGGTAATAAAAACTCAGCAGTTGCAAGAACTTGATTTAAAAAAAAAAAAAAAGACTCCCAGAGACAGTTTTCTTTCCTGTTGATGACCTTGTATTCAAAAGCTCAAGGACAGAACCTTAGAAAATCTTTCCTTAAAAAACTGAGCAAGTCACTAAAATTTAAGAAATTCTATCTGATTTGTCTTTTTTCTTATTCACAACTCATGATAGCAGAAGAAAATGATACTGTTTACTTCCTATCAAAAAGTAATAGAAAGTCTGGTGTATCAAAATATATTTAACATCTTTTTTTAATGTGACACATTTCAACACAAATAGAATAACTAATGACAAAGAGTGTTCAGAAATTCAATGTATGTTCTATATAAACTGAAAAAGCATATTTTGGTGTAATATATGTACCAATCGCTCATATGTATGTTACATGGACTTTAATGTTTAGTCATAAAACATCTTCATTTTGATTAGTCTTATTTTGTAAATACAGGAAAAAATATATGGCATCAGAACAAACAATTCTTATTAATATGGTGAACTCTCTCACAATAATGTTGGCACTTTGAAGTAAAAATTCATCGATCAAAAGAAAATAAGTCTTAAAGTGATATTTAGTTATAAAATAAAATGTACATCAAATAAATTGACTGAACAATTACCCGTAGAATTACTTGTGGAATGATGACTAATGATGTCAAAACCTGTCAGGTCACAAAACCCACAACATTTATGTTTAAAACGTTCTTCCTTAAATGCTTCCCTTGTAATGCAGGGAAGATGTGGTTCTTAATAGAAAAACAATAAAGCAAACAAACTTTTTTTTTTTAATACATGAATGTTCTTCTTTACCAAGTTCGAGAAGTGATTGTTTACATGTTTCTTAAGTAGGGATAATGATAATCTGTTATATCAGGTTATATCAGGTGTTTTCAGTATGGGAAATAATGTATAATTACTATATCATGGCTAGGCTTCACGAACAAAAATTTGAGAAGGGCTCTACCCACGCTTGCTACAAGCGCGCTGATGGCTAAAAAGGCCAATGCGAGATAGACAAGTCCGGTTGCAGAAGGCACAGCAGAAAGACTCCCCAGGTGATATCGACGAGACGTGATTCTTTCTGCATTGTCTTTTCTCCTCGAGAGTGATCCTGTGTGTGTTCTCAAAAGCAGCAGCAGCGTTATAGATGGTGTGTCTCCAGGCCTCCTGATTGGAGGTCAGAGTAGACAGTGGTGGTGATCAACATGGCCAAGGCTGAGGAATTGTTTCAGGCAGTCCTTGTATCTCCTCTTCGGGGCTCCTCTCTTGTGGCAGCCGGTGGCAAGTTCCCCATAGAACATGATCTTAGGGAGGCGATGGTCCTGCATCCTGGAGACGTGCCCTGCCCAGCGCAGCTGAGTTCTCAGCAGCATGGCCTCAATGCTCGTGACTGCTGCCTGTTCAAGGACAGATGTGTTGGACACATAGTCCAGTGGATGTTTAGGATTGTACGGAGGCAGCACTGACGGAAGCGTTCTAAGAGACGCAAGTGGTGGCGGTAAATGACCCATGATTCAGATCCATATAAAAGAGTAGACAGTACAATGGCTCTGTAAACACTGATCTTAGTACTTTTCTTCAGGTGTTTGTTTTGCTATGTTTCGCGTCGGAGCTGCGGAGAAGTTGGCGAATGGTTGGTGGTCGTGCGGGACCAGACCGCTCTGGGTGGGTGCAGGGAGGGGGCCGGATGGTCGTGGGGGTTCCCCATAGCATCAGGGGGGGCGAGTGGATGGTCCTGTTCAGAGCGGGGGGGAGACCCCCAGGTTGGGCCGGGTCAGGTCAGGCCGGGCAGGAGCAGGGGGGAGGGCGGACGGACCTGGGGTTTCCCCGGGCCGATGTTGGGGGGCCAGTGGGGCGGCCTCATTTGGGGGGCTGCGGGTGGGCAGTGCAATTACTATATAGAATATTATATAATTACAGCTCACCATTTTGGAAAATTCATTAAGTTTGCTGTATGGTATGTTATATAATGACCAAATAACATACTTGGTCTATTATATTTACTGAAAAGGGAAAAAAGTGATTACAGGTGATTTTGCTGATTGTTTGGCAATTTAGAAGAATCAACCACAAAATACTTTCTGAGACTGTTAATGAAGCAAGAACACATTTTTTCAGTATTAAGACTAGAGGTAGACAAAGGATTTCTACATTTAAACTTTTTGTATTTCCTTGTCTACTTGAGACAAAACTGAAGTAGATGCTCACTGGAGCATGATGCTTCACAGTTTTACTTTTGATCTATTTCCACCAGCTGCTAGGATAGGAACACTTAATAACAGAGACAGAAAATTCAATTTCAAGAACATTGTTGCAGCAACAATGGCGAGCTCAAAAGCAAATGAGAATAAGAAACACAATTGTCAAACATTTTCTCTCCTTCAAGAGAAAATTTACTATTTCCTTTACTAAATTATCCACAGGTCTGCCTCATTATTCATAATAAAAATACTATGGTTGTTATTTGTAACTTGTGTCTATGTAACCTGTGAAAATGTTAAAACATATTGTTATATTTAATCTAGTGACATAAAATGAACCCTAATTTTGAGTCTAAACAGTAAGCTGCAGCTCCTGAAACTTATGACCCAGAAAAGAGATCAGCTGCAGAGTAAGAATAGGTACAATGGTGAAGTGAACATGGATTTTGTAACTACAATGCTTGAAAGAAGTCAGAATTTTCTCAGAAAAGAGGGCTGTGTTGGTCCTATTGCTGTCATTAATTAGAAGGGCACAATAAATATAAGGAAAAATGACCAGCATGATGGAGACATAAGAAGGTTTGCGCAAAACACCTAATAATACAAATGCACTTAAAAATTTTCTGACTACTAGACTGAGCTGTGGAACTATACTATAATGACTTTTGTAATGTCAATTATTAGAGGATAAGACCCAGAGAGGGATCTGTGTGTGCCTGGGAGGAAGAAGGGATAAGTGTATATTTCTTGTTTTAGGTTAATCATAAGGGCTTTAAACAGGACAGACAAAAGATGCAGAGGTGTTTCTTTAGTAATGAAGAGAAGAAACAGCTAAGAGAAATATCACGATTTTGCGCTTAGGACAGGAAAAAAAGAATCCCTTTATTTTAAAAGAGAAAAAGACAATACTCTCAAGATAAAGATCAGGAAAAGCAAGGAGGTGGACATGATCAGCACAGAAATGATCACCCAAGATTCAAGGAAGAGATACATGAGACAAAAAGTCTGAGCAAAAAGGAGACACCCTGCACTACTAAATTGAAATTAGATGAGATGGGAAGCAACATCCCGTTGGACATCCACTGTTGTAGTAAGTACACACACAAAAACTGATAACTTTTCAGGGCCTAGGAGTAGTGTGGAGAAAAAGAAAAGGAAGTCATAAGAATAGTCAAAAACTGAGATGGGATAAGAGTAACACATTTCCAGAGATACTCAGTGGTATAACTCTAGTACCCTCCTGGAGCCCTCCTCATGTAAAAAAATGCTGAAAAACTCACCTGCTGAGTTACATGTTTGTGTATACAACCTAATTATCCATTTTATTAACTGAACAAAGTTTGATTAGGAAAGCTCAAAGTCAGACCTATGGAAAACATTTTCCACTTTTACTTATTTGTACTTCACAGGAATTATAAAAACTCCCTTTTAAACAGATGGTTTAGTTTTTCTAATATTAGTTTTTTACACTATGAGTTAAAATTGTCCACAAAGTTAAGGACAAAAAAGAAACCAAAAGAAAAATATGCAATAAATTTCAAAAAAGCACATTTTAAAAATTAGGAGAATAACAAAAATTTGAACAAGGCAGAATCTCAGATCTCTTTAAATCAAAGTCCTAAATCCAAATTCTGTTTAAATTTTTTTTCTTTTTTTCCTATAATGCATAAATTCTAAAATAAATACATTTTTATCTATTTATATTCATAATTAAAAAAAAAAACTTGCTATCATCACCTCACTATTCTTTGCCCTATGACTTAAATATGCTTACTAAAAGCTTGTTCTCTGTTGAGCAGGTGAGTCCAAGTCCTGACTTGATTTATAGCCCTTAGTCACTACCTTGTTTTATCTTTATCCTTACAGATTTAGATTCCTTTTAATGATCTGCTTAAGTTTTAGCTTTTTCAATTTGTTGAATTTTGCAAACATGCTCAAACAAAGCTAAGCTTTGGCACTCAGAGTCTTAACACCCTGTTCACGATAAAAAGTTGTGTTCGAATGTTGCATACAATCTCAAAAAACATGACATTCAACATTGTCTTAAATAGCCCCATTAAATGGTAGGATTCTGTTGAGCTATCATAATATATTTTGAAAATTGTTGATAATAGTAATTGAGACATGTAAGTTTAAGAAAATATTTTTTAGACTTCATAATTTTATAAGTACAGAGGACAAAGGATTGGTCATCAGTGGTGTGTCTTCTTTGGTGACTGTGCAGTCATTCATTACTTTTAGGTGGACTTCCAGTTTCAGAAGTTAATGTCCTCTTAAGTCCCACTTACTATATTTTACAGTACTAGTTATAAAATACTAATTTCAAATAAGTTATTTTTGATTCAGAAAAAATACTAATTAAATAAATTTCTTTTACAGTATGATGGAGTTTACAACCTTATAAAACTGTGATATTTGGTGGCTACAAAATTTTCTTCTAGAACTACATAACATTTGAAAAAAGAGGAAGAAAGGTTAATGGAAAAAAAATTAAAGCCTAGTGATAGTGAAATATATTTTGGCCAGCAATCTTTATTACAAATTATTATCATTTTACAGCTTAAACATTATTGAAGACAAAAAATCACAACGGAAACATTGGAGTAACTAATAACTTTGTCTTTTAAGAGGTAAAGTAGACAGGCACAATGCTGAGAAGTGAACAGTTAAAATTCATATTCATATATGTGCATTTTACTCTCTTTCTCAATCCTTATAGCACAGCTAGAGCTGTCCTGAAAGAAATGTGGATCTATGACATAGGAACCCCCATTACATATATCTCATTTATTGTACCAAAAGACTTCATACATTTGCATGTATGAAGAACTTTTTTCTTTGATTAGCTTTTCAGTATTAAACACATTTCAGTGAAGACTGCTCCAGGTGAACTGCTCCAGTAGACACACTCTGGAGGCAAGGATAACACTGAGGGTCTGTGGGCAGAGTTCCTGAGCCAGTAAGACCTCAAAATTAGTGACAAGGGAGGCACCTAAGGCCCATGAGTGGGAAGTACTGCAGCACTGAAGCCCTGTAGCCCTCAGGAGAGGCAACTCTGCACAGGTCAGGACAGGTCAGTAGGCATTCAAGAGCGGCCTCTAGGAGCACAAGTGGTCAGAGTGGGCAAACATTCACGGTGTGACAGTTCATGTGAAAGGTTATGCAGTGAGCTCAGGTGCTGGTCACCACTCCCTTGAAGAGAGCTCAGCAATGGTTTCCATTTGGTGGCTAACCACATTCTCAGCACTCACTAGAAGAGATGTGGTGACACAAACGAAGCCCACATGAAAACATGCAGCTGTCAAAGTCACAAGCTACAGGGAGTGCTAGAGCCAGGGGCTGCTACAGAACTGTAGAGACAACACCCGTGTGAGGTGAGATTGGGTGGATAGTCTGCTCTGCCTTGTGATAGAGCTGAGAGAGGTGGTAGAAAGGTTGAGAAGTATCAAGGACTTTGAGGGTGAGATTGACTGGTGGAACTACGCTCCAGCCCCGAAGAGACAGGAGCAGGCACCAGAAAGAGACTCAGATCGATGGGCCTGTCAGACTTAAGGGAGTAGATCAAAATGGTTGCAGGCAGCAGCATTGCAAGAAAGAAACAAGCCTCATCTATCAATATATGTCTCTATGGCTTTAAACTAAATGTGATGGTGGGGGAGGATAATATAGCCCTTGACAAGCTGTGGAATAACAGACCAGTATTAGAGGGACAAAGTGCTGGGGAGGTCCCCATGCATCTCAACATTGACATGTGCTAGCCACACTGGATCACACTTCATGGAGATGAGACAGGAGCCCTGAGCTAACAGAAGCTAACAGGGAAACACCAGGAAAATATCTCAAAGGAATCTAAGAGGTGTTCTAGGAAGGTAACACATCCATTAGCCCAGCAGAGGTACCCCAATGCTTGTAGCATATACACCAAACAGGAGGAGCTGGAAGCCACAGTGTTGCTAGAAAGTTATGACACTGTTGCCATTACTGAGCCTTTCAGATCCTTTTCAACACAAATCATTCTGTGGTTCTGTGAACACTGTGACAATTTAAACTGTTTTGAAGTGTGGAGTAAACTAAGGAGAAATATAATTTCATCAACGTATTTTTCAAAATAAAAAACTATGTGTTATAAAGTATCAGATATTTTAAATATTCGGTCTTCCTACTAACTAATTAAAACATTCTGAAAAAGTGTATTTCAATTGTATGGTCCATAAAAATATATTAGTGATATAGAATTGAAGTCTAGGAATGAATGTACTGTACTAGATAAACCTTTCATATTATTTCTGTATCAATTCATCTACTAAGTCTTTTCAAAGAAACTTTGAATATACTGACATCTACAACATTCCATCAATGGCTTTGTGACAGAGCTATAAATACCTGAGTAGCAAGAGTGGGAAGGGAGAGACTATTTGCAGAAACTAGGGATTAGGGCACATCTGCAATCCTCTACAACATCAACATTCATACATTAAAATGGATGATGATAAAAAACATACACCTGAGGGAAATACATTATCTAAAACTAGGATAAACTGTGTAAATGTTTCATTACCATGGAAATGGTGTACAGTACATGACAGTAGAAAAAGTCAATTGAGACAGGTAATTTTAATTTTTATTGATAATATGATCACAGCTGTGCTTTTAATCATTTCACCACTTCGGATTTCTCATCAACTGTCAGTAATAATTTCATATGACAAGCACAATGCCCTTGTGACATTGCAAATACAACCTTAAAGTTACTTACAGTGCCTGCTGACTGGCAAGCCACTGTCTCTATTGTCAGGGCATGACTCCAGAAAGTCTATTTATTTAGTACACCATAGGTCACTCAAGCTCTTCATGATGGCCTGTAGCATTTGCATTTTATTGGCTGATGCAATCAATGTAGGCAAAAGTTTTGACAGTGTTCATCCAAAGAAACAGTTCTTTTTGGGTGAAAGTGAGATGGGAAAAAAGCAGACAGGATTCAGAAGGATCATGAAAGATCACAGAATCACAGAATATGCTGAGCTGGAAGGGACCCACAAAGATCACTGAGTCCAAGTGCTAGCCCTGCAGAGGACCTTCTCTGAGAGTCATATCATGCGCCCAGCAGTATTGCCCAAATGCTTCTTGAACTCTGTCAGGCTTGTTGCTGTGACCACTTCCCTGATGAGCCTGTTCCAGAGCCTAAACACCCTCTGGGTGAAGAACCTTTTTCTAATATCCAACCTAAACCTCCCCTGATACAATTTCAGACCATTCCCTCAAGTGCTGTCACTGGTCAATACAGAGAAGAGATCAGTATTTGCCCCTCCTCTTCCACTCACAAGGAAACTGTAGATTTCAATCAGGTCTCCCCTCAGTCTCCTTTTCTCCAGTCCGCACAGACCAAGTGACCTCAGCCACTCCTCACATGGCTTCCCCTCAAGGCCCTTAACCATCTTCATTGCCCTCCTTTGGATTTTCTCTAAGATCTTAATATCTTTTTTATATTGTAGTGCCCCAAACTGCCAAAATATTCAAGGAGAGGCCACCCCAGTGCAGAGCAGAGTGGGACAATCCCCTCCCTTGGCCAGCTGGTGGTGCTTTGCTCAGTGTCCCCCCCAAGACACTGTTGGCCCTCCTGGCTGCCAGGGCACTGCTGACTCACATTCAACTTGCCATCGACCAGAAAGATAAACTATCAAAAATGTCAGATCATTTAGAGACATATCATTCAACTAAAAAGCAGGACGGTCTTAAAGTATAAGAATTCCTGGCTCTCTAACTCTTTGTGCTTTAAATTTCAGAAAATCTTACTGAATTTCTTAGATTGCATGTCCCACCTTGGTGCCAACAACACTGCAGTGTGAGGTCTAGTTGAAGCCAAGAAAGACTCAGGAAGATGTATTCATGATTCCAAATAAATACTATATTGTGAGAATACAAACAAAATCTAGTCAAACTGCAAAACCAGTGCACTCAAGTTTCACATGCTTTTAACCAGAAACTGCACATCTCCCTCCTTTACGCTGTATACTTCAGATGAGTTGTAGAATGAGAAGTTCTACAAAACACAAACAGTGTGAAAAAAGGATTATAGTTGTTTCATTCCACAGATGGAGTCGCATTACCATTATGATACATAAAGAGTTTTTACAAATAAATACTACGGGTAAAGTTAAAACACAAATTTTGTTCAAGTCTACTGAAAAGATGTATCAAATAAACTATTCTACCATAACATATACATTAAAATTCAGATGTCATATAGAGTTAAATTGCTAAATTTAAGGTATGTTTCCTGTGTAAAATTTTTAACCATTACAACTAACTTAATCAGAGCTCCATATGCAGAGTATTATTATCATTAGTAATAATATTACAATTCCACATATAAAATATTTTTGGCACTGCGTAGGTTTTTTTCCACTAAGAATGGAAGGAAATTGTTTCAAAGCAATTTTTAAGGCAGGAGGGATAGGAGGAGAAGGAACTTATATTGGGTAATTTATCCAACCTTACCCAGTCTATATTAACTAGTAATTCTTCAGTAAGTGTCCTTACAGAAAACATGATCAAAACTATATTCCCTTCAGCAGATCTTGCTTTGTCTCAAATGTTTAGAAGTTAAGAACCTGGCTTAACATAGATAAATGCATTTTATTCTTACAGGAGATTGTCGTATTAAAATAGTTTATAATACTGTTTTAGCATGTGAATTGCAAAGATAATTGCAAAAGAGCTTTTAGAATCATGCAAGAAATTTATAATATAAAATAGATGTCTTCTATAAGAGTAACAATTAAACTATTACACAATAATAAATATATTACCATTTACTTTAGTAATGTCATACTGGAGCCACTAATAATCAAGTATAAAATATAGTATCTACTGGCCCAAAGTGGTTTGACATGCTATTAATAAAGCATATGCTCACCTCTGTTTTCCTTCATTCCCTTTATTGTTTTGTTTAACTTGTTTTGCAACTGCTTTTTCTTGTAAATACATGACATCTTCACACTATCACAGTATGAATCTGATGATTAAATGGAGCTGTCATTATAGTAATTTAAGAAATCCAGAAATAAAATGACCAGTTTTCCTAGTAGTTATAGCTATTCTTCAGTAAGAGGTGCAATGACATTGGACAATATACGTTAGTATAATTTTTCTTTTCTTAAAATATTTTACTTTGAGATGACAGTTACAAAAATGGAAGAAGAAGGATTTAAAAAGTTCTATTTCAGAATATTCAAATATTTTCTTTGTACTGAAAATTATCCCACATGAGAGAAGGAAGAACAAAAGGAATCCACTCTCTTCTCCTTTCTGCTTGCTTAGCACAGGTGTCAACCAAAGTATCAACACTGTGAACAGAAGGGATAAAATCTTGGCTTCTCTGATATAAATGGCACTTCTCCCATTGTCTTTAACGGGTCAGGGTTTTTCTAAAACTGTTTCTGGAGTCACAGCTGCCAGAATGTGAGTCTCCACTGAAGAGTCTACTCTTTCCTCTGGTGTGAGATGAAGGCAGATTGGATGTACATGGTAGTCAGAGCAGAACACTGAACACTGACGCTTCATGGCAAAGTTAATACACTGTAGAGAGCAGAGCTCTTCCAGCCAAAACCAGTGCACAATTTGCTTCTTTCATTTGACATTGTCTCATAAATAAAAGATTAGACGATGATGAATTATAGTTTGTAAACACTAGAGCCAAATAATCCCAGTTGATTGCTAATAAACTACAATGAAACCTGATTCATACAAACCAGAAGTTGTACTGCAGCAATAAATATCTAGGAGGGCACTGTACATTAATAAAAATTGTTAGGCTAGCTATTTGAATATCAATTTCTATTTGCATAGCTGTTGGCTTAAAACCAATGGGAAAATATTTCTTCCGCTGGTTGAAACAGTAAGGCTGACAGCACCTCACTTTTCTGCCATATTTCAAGTTCAAAACATTTACACTTCACCATAATAAATTACCCTGCTTGACAAACACAGAAAACTAAGCATTAAAATTAAATATATTGTTATTAAAATTTAAAAGCTTATTCATTTAAAATAGATATTACATTAACACTGAGAAACTCTGCCTTTTCCTTCATATTTATTGCTTTCACAAAGTTTTTTCCCTGTTTTAGTGAGGTAATTATAGTGATACTGGTATTAGAAGCTCTATAGAATAGTATAGTTTCTGGCAGCTATGAAGGGTAGACCCTCTGTAGTGAATCCCATTGTCAAAGCTGCTAAAACACACCTTAGACACAGATAATTACTACAGTTGATCCAAATTCTATAGTAATTACAGTATTAGAATAAATGGAAATATAGCAGCACATCACCTAAGAATCCTCTGGCAGTACAAAGACAAGTACAACTGTTGTGCAGAGCTTTGTCTAAGCCTTTTAAGACAGTCTCCAGGATTTCGCTATTATAAGTAGTAAGAGATCAGCTTTCAGACTCCTATTTTTTATTCCCAACACAATAGCTGCACATTCTGTGGCTGACTGGAGATATTTGTGTTTTAAATATGGACAGATGTAAGGAGATAGGACACAATACATAGAAAAATTTCCCTCTTCAGCACCTGAAGAAAAAAATTCTAGCTGACGAAATTACGAGCTACTGTTATCTTTCTATTAAAATTATTTTAAAATTTTTCAAAACCCTGATTACCTTTTCTTTTTAGGTCCAACATTGTTCTTTTCCAGGACGTACTAGTTCAGTGTGATTTACAATGGGTCATGAAAAACCTGGAGGCACACATTCCCTTCTCCTTAAATCTGGAACTTTCTATGTTCCCCGGAGTCTACCCTTGTAAGATGGCCAGGATGCATAAGGTTGAATCACAGACTATCAAGAATACATATGATTCAGCTTAAATACTTGTCACTTTCCATTTGTATAGACTAGCTTAAAAAATTTAATATGACCTGTCACAATCAAGTCTATTAGTACCATATGCTTTTCCAGAATCTTGAATGTTACAGTGCAAATAACCCCCCACTCAGTGCTAAATCCCCACAAACACCCTCACTGTAAAAGGAATAGACGTTCATTTAATATTTATAATCAATGTAACTGTCATAGCAAAAAAAAAAAAAATACCTTGTATTCCCCAGCTTACTTGCAGACCAACAGAACCTGCAATGTAAGAAAAGAAAGTCTGCACAATTAGTTACTGAATAGATTTGCATACACACAGAGGTAGACAAACAGATTATTTTTACAACTAGCATTTGTGCTTATCTAATAGAGTAATAGTAGATATAAAATCAACTGAACAGTTAAGTATTTCCTTCTACATGCCCTGTAAAAAGATCCAGAAAGCATAGCAAGTAGCATGTTGACATTGAACAGATATTGCCAGATTCAGATAATTACCCTTTCCTAGAGTGGCTGAATGTTTTTGCAGTCAAACTGCTTTGATCTTCATTTTGTAACATATTTGAATATACTAATGTGTAATGCAAATGTTTGAGCTATCTCTATCCTACATGGAAAGAAGATTGCCCTCTCTCTAACAAGGATAAAAACAAAGCATCTTGTCTATGAAGTTTATATTTTTTTTCCTGGCCTAGGCAAATCCTAGTCACAGATAAAAACTACTCTACACGGGATCCTGGGGAAGTAGAGAAGGAAAAAAAGCTGATGATCTTAAAAAACAAGGAAAGCCTATTTTTACTATTGCAAAGAGCTCCTTTTCCATTTGCATCTTTCATAAAGTGCTGTTATTTTTATGTTTCCTCCTTATTATTGTTTTTCAAGTCAAACTACAGGAGATCAATCTATGCTACAGAAACTAAAATATTCAAATTTCAAGAAAATATGATGATCATTTGAATTATAAACATAACATTTATAATTATGTATTCATCTCAGTCCCTTTTAAGAGGTTTACAATATTTAATTTCTATTTTATCATTTTAGAAATAACAGATTTGTATTAAAAAAAAAAAAAAAGAAAACAAACCAACAATAACAAGGATTTTTCTGAAAATACTACCACCAGGAAAAGAATTTTTTTTTTACTGGTGGAAATTGTGTTGTCTACAGCAAGACTCATTATGAACTCAGATTAGTGATCACGTATTTCCTATATGGGAGACTGATTATCATTATCTAAAGCAGCAAGATTCTCAGTCACTGATTTGTTTCCCATTACACAGCAATACAGAGACGGGCTAAAGGCTTTTCAAGACAAATGGTGTCATATAAGATTCAACAAGGAACTAAAACTGCTGTGAAACAGAGTATATGAAATTTAGAAGTAAAAAATATAGGTGCCAGGGTCTGTCTTAATACAATAAATTCAACATATGTGAATAAGCATTTGTATTTTCACCTCCCTGTGCAAGACCAAGCTGAAATACATTACTGTCACATGTACACATGTACCCACACATGTGGCAGCCAAGTCTCCTGTGGTTTACTGCTCAGTCAGTATCTGAACACATGTAAAAAGTATGCATAAAGAGAGCCAGAAAAATTTTCAATAAGCTTAATAAAAAAGTACAGTACATATCCAATAGGAAAGAATGAACCATAAATCTCTTAATGTCTACTTGTGTTAGTTATTAAAGTTATTTTCTCATGCAGTCCTGATCAGAAACATATAGCAAAACTAAATGAAAGCTTCTGGAAAGAAAAAGTCTCATGTAAGTGACACTTCATTGAACAGTCAGTGGGAAATCACAACTGAACAACATCTGTTTCAACCCTGCAAATAAAATTAATTTAAATTAAGCACATAAATAACTTGCTATGCACATATCAACCTAATCAATAAGCACAGACTCTAATCACAACTGCCATTAAGATTTGTAGTGAAAGATAAGAATAAAGAGATAATTGCAATCAGAAAACATGCTGATTGGAAATAAATTACAGGGGATTTTAAACAGCGTTAAAGACATGTTCAGAGGAAGTTTACTGCGGCATATGAAAAGTCCCAAAAATATGAGGCCAAACTACATATTCCTTTCCTTATCCCTCATCACTGCTCTTCTAACAGGTGAAATTCAATTCCTTTTCCCTTACTGGTTTTGTTTATTCATTGAAATAAATATAGACATAAAGCTATAATCAATTTCAGATAGATTCCCTGAAAGAGAAAGCAAACTCTAAAGATTCATGAGTCTTTTTTTTATTTTATTTATTTAATGAAACCATATAATCCCATTTAGTTCTGTCCTAGAATATGTGTTTTCTTGCAACTTTTCAAACTATCTTTTATTACATCCAACATCTGTATTAATTCTTTTGCTATAATTTTGCTTTTGAAAGGGCTTTGTGTACTCCATAAGAACATCTCTGTTGCTTGGGTTTATGGTCTCTCTTTTTTTTTTTTTTCACTGAAAGTCTGCAGTATCAATCACCTTTAAATTTTGATGCTCCTTTTTCTGTCTCTTGTCCCCATACAGGCTTCTAGCCTCTAGCTGAAAAGGTTAACACATGCTCTTACCCTTCCCCAAATTAATTTTCCCCTTCCTTTTTTCTTCTGATATTTCTTTCCCTTCTGTGATGGAACATGGAATTGTGGTATTCGTAAAGGGGATTCAGTAGAAGCAAGTCATCATGTGCTGGGGGGAGAAAAAGCAAGAGCCTCAAATTTCAGGAGATGCAATACTATTCCCAAGTGATTGCTAGTTTTCCTCTCTCTTCCTCCTGTTTTCTATGCAGATTTCATCTTTGGTGAGTAAATCAATTACCACTTTTCTTTTAATCCTATCAGTTTCTCATATTACTGCTAATTTTCTTCTCTCTGACCTTCCATCTCCAGATGCTATTCTCTTCTCTACTAGCCCTCGTACTTTTATGCTCCGCCAAATTGAAATCCACATCTTTAGTTTTCTGCATTTCAGGTTTTACTGATGTTATTTATTTCACCTTTTTTTCCACCTAATGGTCATGATTGTGTTTTATTTAATTTCTTCTCTACCCCTTTCTTCATTAGGACAGTAGTTGAGGATAACAGAGGAGTAAAATGGACCTTTACCAGCAGTGGTCTTTTATTAATAGGGTAAGTGAGCAGCCTTCCATTTCCTTCCAAACCCAGCCCAAATTCAGGTTTCTTCAGTTTCCTGGTTTTGTGTAACCACAAGAAAGGAAGACTATTTTAAGTATATGCTTTATTCAGAATTGCATATAGCTCAATACCAAGGTAATGATACATATCTATAGTTCCTTGCCTAATTGAGTATCTTTCCCAAAATTATAGGGCTCATGAAAAGAAAAAAACTTTCATTTCAACAAAGTAGTTCTGCTGTCCAGAAGTTCCCTCAAATGTCAGTGGAGTGAACCCTGAATTTTTAAAGTAGCTGAGGGAATTCTGGTTCCAAGAGAAAACAGGATAGGTTCCTCTAATGATTTCTGCTTGAAAAGATAGTGACTTGTGACATAAACAATTGGGGTGAAATTCTTCCCTTGGTGACTTATCACTCAGGGATGCTAATGACTTCAGTGGAAAAGATGGTTGAGCATCCTAGGGTACAATTTGCTTCCCACAGTTTTTGTGCTTACTGAGACTGAAGATTACTCTAGGGAAGGCACTGTATGTGAAGCCAAGAATCCAATTTCTGAAAAAGATGTTCATGGATAAAGAAAAAATAAGCAAAGAATTGCAGGCATATGCAAATAAAAAGCTTAAGCTAATGTAAATATGTACATACATGGTTCAACAGTGTAAAAACTGTAGCATATACACTAGAACCGATCCATATGCTGTCACCACTAACATAGCATCTGGTGGAAACTATAATATTCCCAGCAGTTTGAGACAAGCTGTGACACTGAGTCAAGAAGTGTGAGACAGAGGCAATGAAGAGAAGGAAATACTTTTAGCAGACTGAATACATCACCAAAGTCTTGATGTGGGAGTACAGCCTCTAACCATCACTTGATGTAAACTAACAACTTGCACTATATGACATCAGGGACATAAAAATGATGAACATATTTTAATATTGTTTGTCAGGAAAAACTCTTATTGGAAATTAGTAAAAAAAAGTAATTAAGTAAATACCCTCTCTGATTTCTGTCAGTGTAAAATGTAAATTGCACTTAAATAGAACTTCCATAAGCACAGGCATAAATGGAGACCTATTACACACATTTAAGAGCTATAATTCCTCTGCCAGCTAGAATATTTCATAATAACAAAACTCAAATAAGTTCTACAGTTACTTATTTAAAAACAAACAAACAAACAAACAAACAAACAAACAAACCAAATCACCCCCCCCACACCTCACCTTACCCACCCCTCTCTGTAACAACAACAAAAATACCCACAAAGTGTAATGAAATGTTTTCTCAGTTGAGTGAGGAACAAGTGTATTACAAAGCTTCTATTCTGGCTCATGACTACTATGTATATATAAAGAAACTTACAGGGTACGTAACTATTTTAAAGAACAAGAAAAGAGAGAGCAAGGCAGAAAAATGGAACAAAATGTAAAATGTGAACACCACAGTTATTTACATAATTACATCATCTCAGACAAATATAGATTCTTAGTATATTTTATGAAAGTATGTGTAATTGAAAATTTTATATTAAATTGAAATTTTATATTAAATGAAAAAGCAAGACATATACTATTAAATTCTTATTTCTCTAAGTCAAATTAAATTTTTTTTCACCAAATCTCTGTTCAAACTTCACTGTTTAGCTTTAAATACTTCTATTTGGCAATAATTCCATTATTTTTAAATAATGATGCAAAGTAATATGCATAAATATATTGCACAAAGATGCTCTCTTTCTCGCTGTATATACACTATAAATACATAATACATATAGTATATCAAACAAACACCTCATGGTGGTTTTAGCTTTCTTTTTTTTTTGTTGTTTCCTTAAGTGAGTGGGAAATGATAATAAATCACAACTTTTGATCACTTTGTCAGAATTTTGATTCCAACCTCTGTCAAGTACAATCCCACAAACAAACTGTTAGAGGAATTGTTTGCAATCAGTCATTCACAAAGTAAGAATCAAGTAAAGCAAAAAAGACTTTTTCTTCAGATGTCCCAAAGGATGTTCCATTAGCTGCAGCCGAAGAGCAATTTTGCTGTGTTTAACTGAGAAATCACATGTTAAGGAAGTATGGGAGGAATATATGCAATAGGTAACCATGGGGATTCAAACTTGTCAAGAGGTAATAAATATTTATGATATAAATATGATAAATGACACTTATGTCCCTTTTCTTCAATCAATAAAATCTGGCTACAAAGAGATCTCTCTTTAGGAATGCTACATAATCTCTTTGTGCTCATGTTATTATGTGGCATACACAGGCCTTAAATAGTGCCTCTTAGAATGTATATGAGCCATTATTAACATGCAAAGGAGGGTCTTCAAACAAATGGGTCAACCCTTACCAGGATCTGCACACAGTGTATCCCTTCTGTTTTGGCACTGTAGTAGTATTATAACTGTCCTTCTACTGCTACTGCTCACTAGTAGTGAAAAGCCAGAGGAATCAAGTTTTTGCATCAATTTTACCACTCTGTATATCAGTAAACACAAAACCTTAGTATACATTTTGTTGGGTGCATGTACCCAGGTGCTGGAAGCAAGAGGTTGCAGGGAAGAATAGAGTCCATGAAGGAGCAAGGAAAAAAATCTGAGGAGGAAGGAGCAGCAGAGAGGAACTGTTATGAACTAACTGCAATATCCATTCCCCATCCCTTGCTCAGGGAAGAGCAGGTAGAGGAGTCAGAAATTAAACTGAGCCTGGGAAGAAGAAAGGAGTGAGGAGGGAGGTGTTTTTAGCTTTGTTGTTGTTTCCCACCATCTCACTCTTTTTTAAATTGACTATAGGTTAAATTAATTTTCCCAAAATTATTAATCTATGCTGCTTTTGAAGGTAACTAGTAAGTGACTTTCCTGTCTTTGTCCCAGTCCATGAGCTTTTCCACCTTAATTTCTTCTCCTACTCTACTGAGTGGGGGAAGTGAGAGTGGCTGGGTGGGGGTCTGGTACATTATACAGACTTCATCAACACATTTTCCACAAGAAACTACATATCTCAGTACCAGGAGAGCTTTTAAGTGTCAGCTGCCCACCAAATCTTAACTGATTTTTTGGTAAAATTTCCTAAAGGATCACCTTTCATGCTTAAATGGTTCAATCAGAAAGGGAGAAAAAGATGTCACCATGTTGCTGCTTTCAATTAGACCATATCTATAGAAAAACAAAAGTAAGTCTTTCATTTGATTAAAGAATGTAGTTTAAAGTGAATGAATAAACCATTACATACTCATGACAAGTTTTTGAAGAACGTCTGCACGTACAACTTGCTTTTTGATCCAAATGGGAATTTTTTTTCTTACTCCCACACTCCCAGATCACACCCTTTGAAATATACACATGTACATTTAAGTATATGATGCTGGAGAATTTCTAAGGTCACTGCTTCTGCTTAAGTCATGAAATGCTGCACTGAAAAAGATGGAAGATCTTTAAAAGTAAAAAAAAAAACAAACAAAAACCCCCCTATCAAAATACGAATCTCTGAAAGATAAAAACTAATACAAAAAATCACTTACGGGTATGGAATAAAATAAACAAAAAATCTAAGCCAGAAACACCAAAAAAAACCCCACTGTAGAACAATAGTAATATTAATCCCCCATTATTTACTTGAAAAGTAGGGAAAGAAGCAAGTTTAATACATATAAGTATATATGTATAAATATCTCTCTCAATTTCATTTGCTAGAGAAAGAAGAGGATGCATCCTCATGCTTAATTCTTTCAAAAGAGTTAGAAAATTATTTCATTATTTAATAAATGGATGTTTGATTTGGGACAATATGAATATTTTATTTTGGAAACTCTTTAATGGATAAGACTTACTGTTCATCCCTTGACAGCAAGGTAAGGTTGACTTAGTGAACACTAACTTTGTTAACCAGAGAGTCACTTGCAATAATTTTGGTAATTTATTTGGCTGTACCCACTTTTTAAATCATTACTGAGAAAGGACTTCCAAAATTTAAGGTAGGTTGAAGCCTTGTTTAAGGAATATTACTTTGTTTCCATTATGGTTGGAAAGCTTGAAGAACAATCATGAATGCAATAGACATATAATGTTACTTTTTAAATTAAAAATTATTTAATATTTTAATTTTACTATAGACGCTTACTTTACTACTAACTACTTACTGGCTTTCTACTTGGGAATAGGAAAAAGCATTTACAAAAATAAGGAAGCCCCATAACTGAACCAAACAAAACCAAAACCACATTCTACAGACCAACATACTTTTTACTAATGAAATCCACAATGCAAACCAAAAACATAAAAAATGAAAACAAAGAGAAAAATAACAATAAATCATCCTTTACCTGTCCTTCACATTTAAAAACATGCTAACAGGAGTATTATTTTTTTATGTCAGAAATGATGTAATCCTTTAATGTAGATGGTTACATACAAGGAGTGTTACAAGTTTACTGTACTATATACAGTTTCTAATACATTTGCTTTTAGGTAATCAGAACTAGTTTGTGATTAAGGCCAAGATAACCTTATACTGTGCTTTCATAATGAAACCTATAGGGATTTTTTCTTCCCTAATGACCCTAATGATTAACCCAAAACAGAATTCCTAGTTACACTGATGTTGTAGAAGTATGAAGGAATTTTAATGTGCAATTTGAAATGAAATGTAATGCAATACATGTTTTCTACTGTAAATTAACTGGTGGAAATAAGAAAAAGACCTCCAATGCCACTAAAGCAAAAGTAAAAATAAATAAAGGATAATAAATCAGTGTCTTCCCTATACTCTCAGTAGATTACATCCCTATCAATTTACAGTAAAAGAAAAACCTCTACAATTAATCCTCTAGGTAATGTTTCTTAAATATCAGAATGATTAATGCATAATAATATTGCTCAAGGAATTTGATTGCTCAAGGCAGTACTTTAACTGAATCATGTTTTTTGAAAAGAGTCAAGTGGAAGTTTTAGGTTTACTTACCTGATGATTCGAATGAATGGATTCTGAGTGCAATTTTCCCTAAAATATAGTCAATTTTAAACCAAAAACTGGGGTTTTGAAAAACATATAGGACAATATAGTGATGTATAGATGTTTGAAAGCAATTAGCAGTATTATACTTTTTTGAGTAATTCTACTAAGTACTTTGTAGAACTTCTATACTGCCCTTAGAAATGAGATTTTTAAGGTTGTTAACACAGTTTACCATATGAAATTATATAATTCATTGGTATATGAATTCATAAGCATATGAAATTATAAATTACTATACATCTGATTATATTTTAGTAGTCTCTTTTAAAAATGGAAAGCTGAATGATCTGTTCTCTGTTTTGTGAAATCTTACAGCGTGAAATTACAATTCACTTCTTGCAGAGAGGGTTGGATGTGCGTTCATGTTAAATACAACAGTATAATTTGACAGATTTTACTGGTCAATTTTACTCAGTTGATTGTTTGTTCTCAGATAATATAAATTGCAAACCCTGTGCGAGTAATATTGCATATATGTCTATAAAATGTGAATGATATTCTAGGACCTGTTTAAGTTTTGAATATTCTCTTAAACAGAGTTATGCCCCAAGAGAAATAATGTAACTTTCATTGCATGCCAAACATCTACAATACCATTCATTTGCATATAGTCATGCAAGCAACTGTTAGGTTCTATGTATTTTTAATGCATCCAACTATTTTATTTTACTTATACACTACTGATTTTGAACATGCATAGCCCTTTGGACTTCCAGAAAGGTAAAACCTTTGGGGTGGGTCAGTAATATGAAGTCACTAGGAAAATTGGTTTGACTTTGTTGCTCATTACTACTTTGATTCTTCGCTTGGTGAAGAAGCACTAAGAACAGGGAATGTAAAATTCTGAATACTTATTCCTAGATGCAAGGTAGTGTCCTTTTATGGAGTACATCACCCAGCAGCAGAAAAATACAGAAATTGAATGGATGAGGTACAGTAGTAAAACATCAGCTTCCATGAGAGAGAAGCAGAAAACGTAATAAGGGAAAATGTGGGTTCAGAGGGAGCTTATTGACAGTATCTGAGTCACACCTTGGAAGTGTTCTTTTTTAAGTTCTAGTGATGATATCTGCAGTATAATCCTGGATTCACTAAAGTTCTTGTGGCAAGAAATGTAAAAATTTGTGTTACATGTAACATTAAAGAATTTTATCATCTGCTGATTATGCAAATCCTCCATGTCTTGGTGGACAGTAAGCTGAACCTGAATCCACAGTCCACCCTTGCAGACATTACAGGAAACTATGTCCTGGATTGCATCACAAGAGTGCAGACATCATATTAAAGGATGTGATAATGAGACTTTATTAAGCATCTCTCAGAACTTCAGAATGGCAAAGGCAAGGGGCAAAGCCTGAAAATTTGGAAGCTCTATCTGAACACAAGAAAAATGTTTTTCCTCTGAAGGTGGTCAAAAGCCAGCAGAGATCGCTGAAAAAGGGTGTGTAGTCTCCATCCTTAGAGATCTTAAAACCTGCCTAGAACACATCCTGAGCAACTTCTTTTATCTATCCGTATTCTGAGCAGGCAGTTTGACTAGAAAATATCCAGAAGTGCCAACCAGCCTCAGACACTCTGTGGTTCTTCCTCTATGCATCTTTATACATCCCAGAAAAATAACCAGAATAAGACAAATCTGCAGCCTTCCTCCCTGACACATAATTGTCTTTTATTAAACTGTAAAATTACCATGTATACCTAGAAAACTGAGGAAAAATAAATAAATTTACTGTTAATTATGTGCTATATTTAATAGAAGTAGATGGATAACTCAGAAATTTTCCAAGATAGATGTTTATATTTTATGTTGTTCATGTAAAAGATGGATATGGATATATTTCCACTTTTAAGATGTTGCAAAATTGATTGTGTACAAAGGTTAAGCATAGAGAAAAGGCATTTAGGAGTTAAAGGAGATTGCAAAAAAAAACCCCAGAACAATCTGCCATGAATAAAAACAAGCTATTGTTCTTCTTTGTATATTTCATCTTCCATCAGCTTCAATTCAAGCTAGTAAATACTTTTCAATTATAGCCTCTGGATTCTTTTATAGTCTGCTTTTTAATTAGTAAGAATGCAAACAAACAAGGACTCAAATTGTCTCTGTTCCACTGCAAATGCATATTTCCTCCTACTGTTCCCACAGTGCTATGTTCTGTTTCTCTTATTGTAGAATTGCAGTGTTTTCTCCTCCTCCTTGATCTAATACCTACTTTGCGTGTTCTGATTGACTGACAGTGTGTGCAATGACCTTCATCTATACAAAAATATTTTTTTAAACCAGAATTAATTCAATGAAATTTGTCATGCCTGACTCAATCTCATTTAGTTCACTTTTATTTGCAAATCTTTTGCAGTGTTAATGACATTATCTGTCTTAGTGCATTCATTGACAAAAGGAACTATTGTATATTTTGTGGATCTGCTTTCAGAGAGTCCCAGTGGAATGATGAAACATATTTAGCAGAAAGGGAGAAAGAAAATGTGTGTTTGTCTTCTAGATTCTCTGTGTCTAAAAATTACCAAAATCATTAGATTTAGTGAAGACCCTAAATTAAATCTTTAAAGAACAATAGGACTATTTACTCATTAGCCAGAATACCAAAATTTTCTAAGAGAATATGCTTTTCCATGACATAATGTCTTCAAAGTAAAAGGAAATATATACATGTAAAGAGATACAGTAATAAATAGCATATTGAAACGTGTTTTAGCTTCGCACAGTAACTAAACCTATGGAGTATAAAACACCCCAAGCCTGCAGTTTTATTATCTTAAACTTTATCCAACAACTGGGTAAGGGAAGATTTAGGTTGGATGTCAGGAAAAGGATTTTCCCCCTTTGGGTGGTTGTGTGCTGGAACAGGCTCCCCAGGGAAATGGTCACAACACCAAACCGGTCTGAGTTCAAGTGTTTGGACAATGCGCATAGTGTGACTCTTGTAGTTGTCCTGTTCAGGGCCAGAAGTTGGACTAAGTGATCATAATAAGTCCCTTCCAACTCTGCTTGTTCTATGATTCTATAATTCTGATGTAAACTCCAAGTACTTCCAGTGCCAGGGTATTTCATGGATCTCTTTTTTTTTGAAATACAGTCAGTCCATACCAGGACATACTTTACACCTGCTGCTGTTTTTGCATGGTAGGCTACCGAACAGCAAAGAACTCATCAAGGAATGAGAAATCAACTGTAATGCCTTGTGAAGTAACACACATATTACATGCTAATAATAACTCTATGTATGTTGTCTAGGATAAATTCATTCAAATTCCACACCTTTTATCTCAGATTTGACGGATTAATTGGCTTCTCAATTAACACAGTGTTGCAGCAGCAAAGCTTATGAGATGAATCAAACAGCTTAAAGTCAAAATTTTGATGACTTAAACCTAATTTTAAATTTTGATTTGCTTCATTTTAAAAATGCAAAAGAGAAAAAGGAAAAGAAAAATCTTCTGTTCCAAATACACAGAGATTTGAGGCACATGAGAATAGAATGTAAACTTTATTTTGTGCAAAAAGACATAGCAAGCTTATAGCTGGGGAGGGAGAACACATGCCTGCCATAACATTGCTGTGTAGCTGTAAAAACTTCCAGTATGATTGAGTTTTGGTTGACAAGGAAGGTAGGAAATGAGACGCTACATGTCTTCCCTTTAGACACTAGGTGTCTCGCCTCTACATGGCAAGTAGAAAACACATGAACATGTTGTTCCAAAAAATAAGATAGGCATCTGAGAAGATGAGACAGAATAAAGTATCAAATGGGTTATACTTGGATTGACATGGCAGGTGCATGAAGGGGGAGAAAAGTAACCAAATATATTTCTTATTGGAACACTACAGGCTGGAACTGTATAAAAAGCATGTCAATATTAATCATACTAATTCTTAGTAATGGGAGCTGAGAATAACACTCATATAACTCTTTTGCATCTAAAATCTCAATGTAAGTTAAGAACATCCCTCAAATCTTGTAACTGCTGTGCACAAAGAACTCTCAGCAATTACTAGCCCCACAAAGATTTTACCTGCCAAAGGGGATAATAAGCAAATATAAAAGGAATCATTTGTTAATGAAAAATACTATTATAATCTCTGAATTGTATTATGCTCTTTTAACTGAACTAGGATGAACGTTTTTGTCATTATCTCATTTTATTCTTTTTTTGCTACTAGTCAGGAAACCAGGCCATGGGAGGTGATCAGTCTGTTTGAGAATAACATTATGTCCACAAAGCCCATCCCCATCACCATACACAGGAGGATGCAACATGTGCATGGTGCCTTCATCACCTTGGCAGCCTATTTTAGTCTGCCTCTACATCAGGAGGCTGCCTGTGCTCAGTGCTGATAACAAAGCCCTATCGCTTTTCTGAGCGACAGGGCACAGTGACATATCAACACTGGAACTTAAGCGAAAAGCCCTTTCTAATTTAACTGCTAATCTGCTGAGGCTGTGTTCAAACCTGGCACTCTTGTTTTCAATTAAAACTTTCTTGTAGCTAGAAAAAAGTTTAGTGTATGTCTTTTCCTTTTTAGGTTGTAGTCAAGCCAGGAAGGAGCTGAAAGGCTAGGAAATGGAGTGGAGTGTTTTTCCCTTTGCTAAATGTCAGATATTTTTTTGTCAGATGGAAATTGCACAGAATACACTTTCTGTAAGTTGCTTTATAGGATACTCGTGGAAGGTCTACTGTCAAAATGGGAATTTTCCTGTAAACTAAAATACAGAATGATTAACATACTAATATTGGCAAAAAGTCCATTATTCAGTGTTAAGTTAAAGTCTGTGTCTAGAAATATTAACAATAGAATGGAAAAGGTTTAGTGAAAATCCTAGTGCATTTGATGTTTTGAGCAACAAGAGCAACCATTTCAGTAGATTTTTAAGGCCATACTGGCAAGTAATCAGTCTCTGCTTCTAAGTATTTTCTTTAGATTACACTGCTGTCTCAACAAACTAACCTAAAGCATGAGGTTTTTAGACTATTTGCAAAAGGAGAGTGTACTTTACTTCAGAGGATAGAAAGCTGGTATTGCTCTTGGTCCTGGTTTCAGCTGGGACAGCCTTCATATTCTTCTGAGTTGCTGGTAAAAATGCTGCACTTACTGGATTTTGGATGAGAATAATGTTGATAATACACTGGTGTTTTGGCTGTTGCTATGCAGTCTTACCCTAAGTCAAGGAATTTTTAGGGTTTTGTGCTCTACAAGTGAGGAACTGTCCAAAAAGCTGAGAGGGAGGACAACCAGATCAGGTGATCAGTAGGATATTCCATAACACAGAACACAATGCTCAGAACATAAACTTGGGGAAGTTGTCCAGAAGGCAATGATCACTGCTCAGGGATGGGATGGGCACCTGGTGGCAGTATTGTACATCACTTTTTTCTCAGGTTTTATTACACTCTCCCTCTCCTTAACCTTGCTGCTATTATTACTGATTTGTTGTTGCTGCTGCTATTTTGTTTTGATTGTTAGTATTATAAGGATATTGTTATTATCGTTATTATTTATATGTTTTCAGTTTTTTTTTTCAATTATTTATTCTTGACCCATGTGGTTTAGTTTTTTCTTTCTAATTCTCCTCCCCAGCATGGGTGGCTTGGAGGTAGGAGTGGGAGAGTTGCTGCATAATACTTAGTTTCCAGCTGGGGTTAAACCATGACACAATTTTAGAGAATATTTAGAGCAATATCTACATGAAGATGTTACAAATATTGGACATAAGACTTCCCTTTGGGCAGACAACAACTTTTCTGGTAGTTTTTCTCTTGGGCAACTATTAAGTACAAAGAGTGATTTTTTATTTCTTCACTTTTTCAAAGTAGCTTCTAAATTTTCTTGGTTCACTTCAACACATTTTTCCTTGGCAAGTTGTTTCAGTAGATTGGCTACATATCAAAATACAGTCTTCTATGTAATTGCATGAGTCAACTGATCAAGACTTTGGCCTATGAATAATAAAACATATGGCCTATATCTCAACAAATCTATGTGGATAAATGCAAACTTAAAATTAATGGCAGCTAGGACCAGAAGTTTGGTTTGGTTTGGGTTTTTTGTTTGTTTTGTTTGTTTATTTTGTTTTGTTTAAATTCAAGTGACTGAAATGAATATAAAAATGTAAATATTTTGAAGTTTATAGTTATGCATTCTTATGTTGCATTTGTTCCTAATGAACAGAATAATGTTTACAATGTTTACAAACCAAAAGCAAATAAAAAGAGACTAGTCAAAGGTGCATATTTGTGTTTAATAGCTAAAGAGGTACAAAAAATATCTCAGGCTGTTAAAACATCTGAGTAGTGCTCCATGTGCAACAGTACTGTATTTTTTCCCTCTGAAAATATTCTTACTTCAATCTATTTTTAAAATACAGAAGTAAAATTTATGCAGTTAGTAATTCATGAATTATTTAGAACTCTGTTTCTAATATTCTATGCTAATCCAAATAACATACTTCCTTTCCTTAATATTCCTTTTAAATATGTAAATTCCTCATTCTTAGGAACAAGATACAATAAAGCTTCATTAAGGAATTATTTTGCTCAGTTTTTCAGATGGAAGTTGAATAGAATTGAGTAGAGACTGCCACTCCTTGAATAATATTTTCATTGTGTATCTTGTGTCTTGAGGAAAGTTTTATCAGGCAAGTGTCAAATTCTGTGTTCAGCACAATAAGCTGTTCTAAATTTCTTAAATCAATTTTAATCTGTTATCTGTAAGGAAACTTATCTTAGCCATTGTTTTATCTAGATAAAATATAGTGTTCTTTGCTTAAGATTATGTCAGAGACAAAACTGTGGACATATAGACAGTATTTTATACAGTCTTTGCCCCTGAATTCTAAAAAATGTTTCTCCTTCCTTTCTTCCCAAGCTATTTTTCAATATTCCTCTACTTTCTTAGAAAATGAATATAAGTTTTGTAACAGTTTTTGGAAGTGGCTGTGTTAGCTATCTATTTACTAAATATTGTATTATCTATTTGTAGTCATATAGTTAATATATCTACTTTTGTGTATTCATATATATATCTGTTATGTTATCTATTTATTAAATATTATATTTATGTGTATAAACATATATGCATGCATGCATGCATAACAATATAAATCAAGGAATTTTATTTTAAATCCCTTGGATTAAATATATGTGTCAGTTATGTCTACATGATAATTTCTCAGGGGATGACATAGGACGTAAAGAAATATCCTAAACTGCACTAGGGCAAAGGAGAGGCTGTACAAATCACACTGGAAATTTAAACAGGTTCCCCAGATCCTCTGTGTGCTCAGAAGAGGAAACTTTTTGAAATATGTAAGGAAAACCTGTAAGGAAAAGCATTTTGACACAAAGTTATTTTAGTCACAATAGCCAAAGTCTATAAACAGACATGCATGAAGTCTCCCTCCTGCCTCCGCTTGTTGACCTTGAAGTTGCAAAAGTGTTATCTCCTTAGTTGTAACTCTATTCTTCTCTCTTCTCTTTTGCTCTTTATTCTTTCTTCTTTTAGTCTCTCTTCCTTTCGTGTGGTCAACTTAAACACCTATTGTCTGTATTTAACTTAAGTTGTGGGTATTTCACCCAAGTAAGTTGTTATTAAGTGCAATTCTTTTTTGAATTGAGTTCTTTGTTCTGGATGTTGTAGTGAAATGCTTTTCCTTGGTTTGCATATCTCTGTAAAACATTTTTGCCAAAATGCCTCTTTTCTCACCAAATTAAAAGAAATCTCTCAGAGAAAAATTGTATGGCTTTTTCTCCAGATGTGAACTCGAGGTAGCAAAGAATCAGAGATTTTGAAAGAACTCATGTGGGTGAAATCTCTTGAAGTCTGAAATTAAAGTGTACACCTGATAAGAGCATGGAGCTTCCGGACTAGGTTGTAACACTAGGTCACGTTGAACTGTAGAAAGAAGAAACCATAGTGATAAATGTATCTACATATCATTTTACCTTCCTATGTGATGTTAATCTGAATGTTTTTAGGGAGACAGAGGACCTTCTCACTTGGTCTTAGCCATAAAAGGCCCAGTTTGTGAATTGTATCTCAGAAGCTGCCTAAATTTCATCATTCATCATAGTTTCTACAAGCCTAAAGGAGTAAATTTCTGTGGAAAATTCTAATGACCAGCTGCAGGATCAGCTTAGTAAAAGAAAGTCTGGTTTTTGCTTTTGGCTGTTTAGCATTAAAAGAGAATCTGCCAGATGACGTAAAACTGAATCTTTTCTATATTTACGAAGATACAAGTCTGCTTGTTCTTAGTGAAACACAAGTCTTGGCTACTTACCAAGTTTTCCATAATTTCTTATAACTAAGCAAAGTGAAATTGTCTGCATCCACAGTATTCTACTGTTTCTGTTACAACTATTAACACTACTTCGAAAGCTTGAGATTTGGATATTCACAAATATGTAAAGCATGGAAATGGTGTCTCAAGGGGAAAGTCAGTAAGCTCTCTGTAAATCAAGTACTCAGACATTCCATCAAGAGGTATGTCCTTTGCTGGTGTACAGTTCTGTTCACATACAAGTACAGACAAATTCACATAATTCAAAATCTCTTCAAAATTCGAAGAAAGTGAGAATGGGAAAATATGCTGAGTGAAATTATGTGCATCCAAACAAAAAAGGACTAGAAATTACTTAAGGCCTTATGAACTCCCATGACAACATTAAAGTGCAATAGGGCTTTAGAAATAAGATCTCAGATGCACATTTATTTAGATGCACATGGTTTTAAAAACTATTTCATAAAAGTGAAACCCCTCTCCCCCACACCAAACCAGTTCCAAAAAGGAGAGAACGGGAAAAAGAAACGACCCTACAAAATATTTTTCACTTTATTAGGTAGAAGCACCAAGTGGCTTGTTGATAATACAATCTTACACAATTGACAAATGCTGTTTTAAACCATAAAGCCTCCCACTAGGTGGTAGAGCAGACAAACATCTAATCATTCATTTGGGATAATTCAGGTCAAGTCTTACAGCTTCTGATCCCATATTAAATGTTCTATACTTCAACTCCTTCACAGAATCTTAAAAAAAAAAAAAAACACACACAACAATAAAATATGTTACATGGTTTAGAGACCTATTCTCTATACAGGGTATCAGATTAGAAAGTTGTATCAGAAGCTAGAGTTTCTGAGACAGAGAGTGAAACAATATCTAGAAAATCAACACTAACACTATAGTTGTTTAGTGCATTTTGGCATACATAAATATATCTTTCTCCAGAATGCTGGTCTACTGATCAATCATATACCCATCCTAACTTAAATGATGATGACCCATGGATTTCTCTTGTTTCCAGGATTGATTGAAGTAAAAACAAATATTGTTTATTTGAAACCCATTCTCCTTTCTCAGATAGTCATTCTACACGTACAGTCTCAACAGCCCATAGGGTATGCGGAATTCTTAGCAGCTTTATTTGTTCTACTGAACAACATTCTAAAGATGTTCACAATATTATTTTAAAGCAAAACTTTCTTAATATGTGGCTTCACAGAATCAAAGTTATTCAGATGCATACTTTCTTAAACTTGTTGATTTATGTACTGTGAATCTGGAATATGTTATAAGGTTCAATATGAGACCAAAGCTTTGTTCTTACAATTTACTGCTCTTCCTAATACAACTGGAAAATAATTTGCTGACAGCAAACTGGTAGCAGGTGTGCTTTAGTGTTGACAGCTGTGTTTCTGACATGGATCACAGAGAAACTGTAGTGTTCATGCTAGAACATCTGGAACATTTGATCAGATTTCAATGTCTAATTCAGATGGGTTGTCTATTATAATTTCACAAAATGAAGGAAAAATAGTATTGTGGTGCAGTGCTCATATTAGCACAAGAAAAAAAATCATGAAATTACTCTCTGAAAAATCTCATATGTCTAATGAGAAAAAAAAATCAGGAACTATTTAGTGAAGTACCACTAGATAAATATATTCTTTTACACTTGTATAATGCCCAGAAGTACTTCGCACAAGACAGATATTAAAGGATGCATAAAGATTAAAAAAAGAATTAAAATAGCATGTCATATATGGTATATAATATGGAGCGTTCCTTATATATGGTATATAGTTTTCTGAACTGTAGATTTTTAAGAATGCTGGAAGTGTCTCTCATTAGTACAGTCAATGATGTGACAGGATCAGAATTCCTTGAGGCATCTGCTGTTCAAGAAAATTAAATACCAGAGTACACTGAAAGAAATAAACATCAAAAGCATAACCAAATGGTAAGGTTTGTTACATAACATTTCACCATCCATTTCTTAATAAGTTCAGGCTTTGTCAGGTGCAAAACTGCTGTCCACGTATGAGTAGTTTTTGCAAGATGCATCACAATGAAAGTGGTCGTGTGTCAGTGTTACAACAGTCGGTATTTGGGAAGGACGAAGTCTTTAGTTTTCTATGTGAACTGGCCACAAACTATTAATCCAGTTTGCTGGTAAGCTTTGGGACAGTTTTCCTGGTTCATATCAGAAGTCTACTGAAGTTTTCACTTTGTTTGCTTGTACCTCACAAATCAATCAGAGGCACAAATATAGCACCAGCCCTACCACACACCACTGCTGTTAAGAGTGCAAATCACAGCAAGAGTTTCCTAGTACCACCGTGTAGTTGCCTTTCTCTCTCTCCTCCTCCAGGCACAATCTGTTTTGAGCTGCTGCCATCTCTTGTTCACTCTTGTTCGCTCTACTGCTATGGAGTTACAATGGCATCCATCCTCGATATCAGCAGCAGTTGCCAGGGCTTCAGCACATTTGGCTTCATTATGCACCTCTCTCCTCTTACCCTTGCTCTAGCTCTGCAAAGTAAATTTCAGTGGTAGACCTATTGTCTACCTACAGGACTTAGTTTCAGATTCTAGTCAGTTTTTACACTCTTTGGTAGCCGTAACAGTAATCTGGACTACAAAGTACTAGTTTATCTGCTCTTTTACAATTGAAAAATCCGACCAATTTTGAAAGACTAGCAATCACTTAAGCAAGGAGAATAAAGATTAAGAAAAGACATGAAATAAACTTGTAGCCTTAGGAAAACTACTGCAAGAATAGATGGTTAGAAAAACAAAACAATACCATTTCTTTATAAGAGTTGTGTAGATAATTTCTACTTAATTTCTGTTTATGAAGCACATTCAATATATTAAATTGTGCTTCTAAAGTAATTTATATAAAAGCCATTAAATATGCAGTGTTGCACATATATATCATAATAACTCTCACCAAGTGAAGTATCAATCACCAAATAAAATGGATTCACTGCCTGCTTAGAATATTATCCGGTCATTTTTACCAGTGAAATAGGGCAGAAGAGTACCATGAGAATGTTTAAAATTTTAATCTGTTTCGTGTTCAACTGATTTTGTTATAAAAGCTTGTAGTAGGTGCAAGTGCAAAGAAAACTAGGTCAAGGAGCAGGAAAATCATAAGCAAGAGCAGATGAATATGATTAAACTGCAAGTAAATAGTTCACTTATACTGTATAACTGAATATTTTAATGACAATGCAAAGGACTAGGATGCAATAACCTTGATGTGTCTGTGCCATTTTAAAGGTTTGAGGTCCAAACTAAATTTTGTCCTAAATAATTGTTATGTCCCTCTTTCAGGATCTCTGCTTCCTAGTTGAGTGAATAATAATTAGAATATAAAAGGTTTTTACTTTATATTTAAGGAAATACAGTGAACTGCTGGCATATCTTTTTTACCAAATTTGAACCAAGCTGCACAGGATTCCTAGCAAGTCTGACTGTAACTGCAAACTTTCCAGATAAACAAATTTAGTTAAGAGTGAGTGATGGCTTCCTGACTAGTTACTTAGTTATTCTATGAAATTACTCTGACTCTGAAGTCATTCTTCCCAATAACACTCTTTTAAGGTTGATCTGTAAAGAAGCTACAAACACAGTCTTGTTGGGAAAAAAAAATTATATCTTTATTAGAGGCCAGAGAAGCAGTTTAAAAGATTAAAACTCTGATTCTAACCATACTTTTCTTAATAGTTATCAACATTATGCATCTGCAAGGCACTACCCATGAGAAAAAAAGACAATCAGTCTGAAATAATGGCTACTAAAAAGCTGTCTACAGAAAGTATCAATAGCACTACATAGAAGACACTAGAGAAAAGACACTAAAAACATATGGCAGGAGGGAAGATGAAAGAATATCTACATAAAAATAATGCTACCTAATTGCATTGTGAATTTTCTCTTTAATGCAGTTCCTTTGAACTGGCCAGGTGTATTGTAGCTTATTCTCAAATGCGCCTTTGTGTAGTCCTGAGCTACACAAAAATTCTGGTATCCATCCTTTCCCCAAATATGCCTCCTAATTTGGAATGTGACAGGGATTTGAAATAAGAGGGTACTATATCCTAGAAGAAGAATGATTTCTCAAGCGTGAAAGACTGGAATGCTGATGATTTAGACAATCAAGGTGCAAGCTGACAATGTGCAAAGTCACCACTGAGGTGCTGAGGGTGTGCTCAACCACCACCACCTCTGGCTACAAGCTGGGTGCTGAACAAGACAAGGAGAGAGGCAAATCCTGATAAGTGAGGTAAGTTTCTATGTCCTTACATAAATGACTCAGCTGTTGATAACTCCCCTCTAGGCAAGCATCAGAACAATTAATACATAGCCTGAAGATATCCACCTCTGCTGATGAGTCACAATGGTCTACAGTGAGTCCACCTGTGCTGACATAACAGGCAGATGTAACACCTTATGAGGTGTCAAAGACTTCTGAAATGTCCCACTATCCAGTATTACATCATCCAGTGTAGAACTCCCTACCCCAGCATAGGTACTAGGAGCATTCCCACTTGCCCTAAGAAGGCAAATATAAGACTGCATTCGGGCTTCACTCAGCATGGTTTTCTGCCCTCTCTAAGTGGGGATTCTACTACCTAGGGCTTACACCACCACTTTGACAGGGCTACAGTCACCACTGCAAAATTCTTCTCTGGATCAAGTGGGTGTCTTGCAGGTCCTTCCAGTCACCTGGGGGGATCCACAGCCCTGCCTCAACTGCCTGTACCAGTACTGCAGCCTCACTCCAGCAGCCAGTTCTGGCCAGTCCCTCTGTCCCTAAGGATACTATCCCAGGTGATCTCATTTACTAAATCTTAAAAAAAGATGAAAGTTCACTATTTTAAAGTTCAGACTCCCAACTTTGCTCTTCTTCAGTCCCATTTTCCTTGAGATCAGTAACTCAACCAGGGCATGGTCACTACAGCCCATGCTGCCTCCAGTCTCAACTTCTAATGAGTTCATTTGTGTTTATGAGCACATGGTCCAATAAAGTTTCTCCTCCAGTAGGTTTGTCTAATTCCTGGACCAGGACATTGTCCTTGATACACTCCAAAAGTCTTCTGGATTTCCTACAGTCAGTTGTATTTCTTTCCCATGGACCTGTCAGAGTGAGTCCAGAGGAGGGCCATGAAGATGGTGAGAGGGCTGGAGCATCTCTCCTACAAAAACAGGCTGAGAAAGATGGGGTTTTTCATGCTGGGGAAGAGAAGGCTCCAGGGAAACCTCACTGTAGCTTTTCAGGATTTAAGTGGGGCTTATAAAAGAGAGGGAGGGTGACTTTATACATAGGCAGATAGTGATAGGACAAGTGGAAATAATTTAAAACTAATAGAAGAGAGATTTATATTAGATATTTAAAAGAAATTCTTTACTGTAAGGGTGGTGAGACACTGGAACAGATTGCCCAGAGCAGCTGTGCATGCCCTATCCCTGGAAGTGTTCAAGACCAGGTTGGAATGGTGTTTGAGAAACCTCTTCTAGTGAAGGTGTCCCTGTCTGCAGCAGTGAGGTTGGAACTAGATCATCTTTGAGGGTCCATTCCAATACAACCCATGGGGACTGGAGTACATATAAGGAACTGTAATTCAGCAGGGCACTCATGTACAGGTCTTGAAATACTTGTTTATTTTCAGCTGATTCCCACACCGGCATTCCTCCCTAGTTTGTCATGTCAGTGATATCAGTGTTTTCTATAATTAGAGACACTTTGCATATTTAAGCAGGAAAGAGTGAAAGAAACACACTGCTGCATTTGTTACGTTTCTGCTGTATATGCTTTAAGAATGCAGAAAGGTGGAGGAATGAAAAAGGATTCATGTTGTTCCTTGGGTTGTAAAAATAACCGCGTCTTAATGAAGAAATACGTATATATTTATGTAGACTTGACACATATTCTGTGATAGATCACACATCTCAGCAGAGTCCTCATGGTCTGTAGCAAGGAAAATGTCATGCACCAGCTGTTACTGAACTGAAGGGGTTGTTTTATTGTCTTTCACCCTGTGCATGGTCATTTGTACTCAAGAGGATTTGTGTGCAAGCCACCATGTCAAAACCTATGCTCTCATTCTTCCCTAATCAATAACTAGAGCCGTGTGGCACTGTGGTTATGACAGAATTAGATACTGAAGAGCTGTACTTAAAAAGATTTAGACTACTGTGTTGCCTCACCAGTGAATTGCCTCCCAAATCCGCACACAATACAATAACTATCACTGGCCTGTAAAATCAAAGTGTCACTCTTGCACCCATATATTGTATTTTGGGCATCTATTTTCTATTTTATTTGGCTTACTAAGTAAAAACAAAGTGGAAGAGTATCCTTCAGCAGATAAGGGACTTCTTGAGGCCCATCAATACAGCACTCAGTCCTTTCATAAGGGAGAAGAACTTCCTGAGAGCAATAATAATTGGTCACAACAGACCAAGAAATTCGAGCAAGAACACAACTTGAAGTTATTAATTTTCAGTGTCTGTTCTGCTTCCTCTATGAATGAGTAGATTGCTTTGTTTGGAAAGCTGGAGATGGCATGACATAACATCATGGTGGTTTGATATATTTTTACAGAAAGAATTTTTACAGAAATCATTTCTTTGATATTGCTTTTGTTTGAAAAGATTAGCAAATGAAAAACTGGCTCTACTGCCCCAAAGAAGGAGAGAAATAAGAAAGCTGTCATAACACTGGGAAAAACAAACGTATAGGGTTAGAATCTGGAGGAGAATGGTCTTCTGTCTTATGATGGTGGGGCACCTTTTCTAGAGAAGTATCGTGTACTACATTTTTCACAAACACAATCTCTACTTACACTTTTTTTTCTAATTGGTTCAGAAATACTTAGGAAAATAACTGTTATACCTAATTAAAGCTAATCAAAAGAGGTAAAGGTGGATCAAAGTCATCCTGCTGGATGTGAAGGAACTCAAGAATAAGCCTTTGTGTCATATCTACACTCTCATGTAGAACCACTTCCATGCTTTTGCTGGATGTCGAGGATTTAGGCTGAAAGTTGTAATATTCTTTCAGTTACTACTTCCTGTCTGGGGAATATGTCATGCCAGTGTATATTTCCTTTGGTTGATACTCTCTCATGTTCAGGCAGCAGAAAAGAGTGAACCTGTGACATGGTATTTTACTCCCTTGTCCCGACTTCCTTTCAGTTAGTTGTTTTTTGGTGGGATTTTTTCCAGGTTACATGTCTTTCCCAGATGATAAAATTCACTGAGGCTAGCTAAGATTTTGCCTTAAGTACTTTTCACGGGCAACTTAGAATCTTGTATGTACATTAAGAATTGCATGCTTAAATATGTATTCTGCATGTAGTGCTATTTGAACATTATTACCCCACTATTTCCCTGCCCATACTAAGAGACCTAAGATAATTCCACATGAACAGAAATAAATATAGTCCTCTTCTGAGCCTTTCAACTGCAATCATGAAGAAAAAAGAAGAAATTATTTAAAAGAGTAATAAACTTCCTCTGACAGTTTTTGAAACTTAACAGAAAATTTAATTAAACTGGATGAATACAATCATAACTTTTCTTTTAAAATGCAGATAAAAACCTTTGTCTGGTGGTATCTCAGAAGGAAGGTGGTTTTATTTCAAAGAGTAAAAATTTCCAAGGATTTCAGAATATTGTTTACTATATTAATTTTTTACCATATTAAAGCAACCAGAGGAAAAAAAAGAGATGCATAGAGTATAGCGATTGTAGGGCATAGCTCTTTAAGATACTAAAGGTAGATTCTGTGTTTAAAATATCCAGAAATGAATAAATATAAATAGATCTGCAGAGTGGCTGCCAAAAAAAAAAAAGCTTCATATTTTTCCGTCAGATTGACAGCTATAGAATAGTCTGTAGAAATGTAATTCCTAGGAATAACAGAAGAGAGACATGGTAGAAATTAGAAAGGTTAGACAAAATTTTCTCTAAATGACTTAAAGGTGAAATCCTGAATGAGACTGGACATCGGCAAGAATTTTTTTTGTGATAAGGGTGGTGAGACACTGGACAGGTTGCCTGGAAATGCTTCATCCCTAAAAATGTTCAAGGTCAGGTTTCATGGGGCTTTAAACCATCTGTTCTGGTGAAAGATATCCCTGCCCATGGCAAGGTATTTGGACCTGATGATCTAGACAAGGTGGTGTTATGTCAAAGGTTGGACTTGATCTTTTTTCCAACATAGTTGATTCTGTGATTCTGTGATCTTTGAAGGTCCTTTCCAACCAAGTCATTCTATGATTCTTTCAGAAGCATTTTTAGAGATTCTGCAGGTACTGGCAAAAAATTGTATCCCAGCACAAAACCAAATCCTTTTAACTCAGTCATCTATAGGAGTTCCCTACATGTTACCATGGATAATGCATATCACTGTAGCTAATAACATTTTACATGCAATCCAAAATTATTAGCACATTTTCCCAGCAAAGCAGTTAAACTGAGTGTGGGAAACTGTCACAGTTCTTCCAATTGCTCTGGGTCCATTATGACTCAACAGTGGTGGATAATGACAATAGACAGATAAGATTTCAGATGCAAACACTGCATTCCAAAAGCAACCACCAGCTAGCAAAGGCTCTGAGGTACCCAGGTGAGAGCTTCACATTGCCATAGAGCTTCTCCTCCGGAATTTCTTTTAACAAGTAGGTGTACAAACACCAAACAACTTCCCTAAAGAATATCTGCCTCCACTCAATTCCTGCCAAGGATATTAACATCAACAAACATTTCCAGATTACTGCTCTGCTAGACCTTCATACATTTAAAAAGAGATATAGATGAAGGAAAGTTATTACAACCTATCTCCTTATGGGCAGTAGTGTTGATAGGACCTTGAAAAAAAAAAAATTGGTATTTTTCATGTAGATGTAAAGGAATTGCAGATGGCACTTTGGGAATCCTCTATTCTTGCTCTTTTAGAGTTCTACCATATAATTCTTTTCCTGAAATAAAAACAAACAAAAAACCAATCCCCCTTCCCAAACAAAAAACCTACAAACAAACAAACAAACAAAAAAAGCAAGTCAAAGAACTTACATCTATGCTTTTGTTAGCTTAAAATGAATCAATTAATAATGAACATTTATAGCCTATGTTTCATTTTGGGAGGAAGCTTTTACTAGGTTTCTTTCAAGGCATGTTCCCTCAAAGAAGTTTCTCTTTAATTAAGAGAATAATATCATGTTTATGATACTATTTAACCATAAAAAATGTGGAATTTGAAGAGAGAAGACATATGTGACATAAGAAAATCTTTCCAAAGTGCATAAATACTCAACAAAGCCGTCCTGAAAACAACAAAATCTTGTTCTTCTTATGCAACAGTTTTACTCTTTACTTCACAAAGAACTATTCTTTATTCTGATATTTCTTTATATAGACTTTATCACCTATCTTTATGGTTATTAGAAATTTTATTAGGTTTCTTTTACTTTTTTTGCATCACTGGGCCTGGTCTGCAAAGCAGTTAAATAGTTTTGGAAGCAGGTAAAAAAAAGCTAAAGTATGAACAAAGCAATTTCTTTTAAAAATACGTACTTGTTTCTCTCTGTTTAGAGATGACTAATCTCTGCTAGCCACTGGATTTTTTTTTCCTTGACCTTTCACACATTTCTAGGTACAAAAATAGCTTTGTCTTCTTCAGTCCTCGTTTTCTGCAATACAACTTGAGTACAGTTGATTTGTGTCCTTCTGTTCTGCTGGTGTTCAAAAATATTTTATTTTTATAGTCTATATGGCACAACGGCTATGTAGATTTTCTGGATAGGGAAGACAATGGCTTGCACTGAAAGAAAGGAAGTGGATCAAAGAGCAAGAATACTTAGGAATAAAATTCAGCTTAGTCTCAAATTCAGATATGGCAGTCACTGCCAACTGTGATCTACTGATGAGAGTACCAGTTTCTTAATAATTTGTTGTGTAAAGCTGACATTGTGTGCCGAATTTTTCTCAGTTATACTATAAAATCTCCTCTGTTAGTAACTCCAGAATTACCTGCTTTCTGTTAAAAGCCTTTGACAGATAAAAATATGCCTCAAAGTTGTTTTCTGAATGCAGGTTGCTTCTGTTTTTTCCCCTAATTCCTCATTATTGATAACATTATCCAACAACAGCCTAATCTTGATCTCTGAGTACACACATAGTCCAGATGCATACCAAGTTTCAGTTTAGATACAAACTCTGATAAGGATTGATAGAGTTATCAGCAGTGAAAAGGACAAATCATGGTACATAGCACTTTTGATGTGCCTAGGGGGGAAATACAAAAAAAGAAAATAATATTCTAGAAGTTGCTCACACACATTCAGGTTGTACATTCAGATGTGCTGCAAGTAATTTATGAATACAAAAACTAGACTGAACTGGGAGGAGATAGAAGGAAGATATTATACTTGAAGGAATTGCTAAGAGTATTTAAATCATATAATCTCACACATACACAGAAATATGTGTTCTGGCACACGGCATGTACTTTCTTTTTCTCCTCTCTAGTTTGCTTTAATTTTTTAATTGAGATTAAAATTTCTAAGGACTTACATTCTGAACTAAAACTTTTGGGTTTTTTTTTAACTTATCTAAAAGGTTGGTTGAATTTGACACAATAAAACACAAAAAACTTTACTCAGTTTATCCAGTAATAAAGTCTAAAACTACAAAAAGTTCAAGTGTTATCAGATTCCTTCGTTATCCTTTCCCACTTTTTCACTTCAGTGTAATACAGTGAGTGGAGTGGAACAGACAATCTGACTGACAGAAGCTGGAAGTTAATTCAGAAGAAAAATCGCCTTAAACCTTTACAGCCAGGGAGCACTGGAAAAATCACAGGCTGAGCCAGCTGAATCTTTGACCTGATTCAGAGTCAGGTCAGATTTTATATTGTGCTCTTTGATGTGTTTATTAAAATAACTAATTATTTTTAATTGGAGTTATGGATTAAAATATTTTAACAGCCTTTTGCTTCAGACTAACACTGCATTTTTTATTTGTTTACTTGATATATAAGGGATTTTCTCCTTAAAATTCTGAAATAGTCAGTTGAGATCAGATTTTACTGGACTTTTAATCCCCAGTTGAATGTAGATGAATGTATTACCCATATCTTCTTTTAAAATGATCCCCTAAATAATTTTTCCTCTGTCTATGCAGGGCATCATGTGTTTGTGGGACCCATCATCCCAAGAGGACTGTAAAAAAAGTTTGGTTTTTTTTCATTACACAAGTTTTCTATATTTATTTCTACACAGTATCTTACTGAGCATAAAGATGCAGGAAAATTCTTCCACAGAATATGCACATGCACACATAAAAGAGAACACAACATTTCCTTGAAAGACAGTGGGATTTTTATGCCAACATTTGTCCAGGGATATGAAGTATTGAGAAAACCCCATGCTAATGACACAATTTCACATGGCAGTTTCTAAAATAACTTCTTGACATCAGCCATAACTGTTTATGAAATGGAAAAAAAAATTGCTTATTTTGCAATTTCACCAAACAAATATTGATGAGATTTGAGCTGATCTCTTCACAGATCCACAAATGTTGACAATTCATGGGATGCTTTTAAATCAGAATATTCTTCGACAAAATCTGTTTCATACAGGAGGAGAAGCTGGATGAAGATGAAAAGGCAGGACATTATCACTTGAAGCATGTCTACAATAGCCTAGCAAAAGTCTAAATATTCAGTCTGTTTTTATTACTGTATTTCCAGTGTGAATTTTAAGTGATCACATCTCTGATAAACTTGTGCTTTAGCAGCAGTTTCAGTCCTTCAGTGAGTAATGTAAACATATCTCTGGTTTCATGAAAAATATAAAATAATGAGAAAATAAAAGACAACATCAAAGGGTTATTCATTCTAGTTCCCAATGTCTTAAGCAATACCCTGGAAACTGTACATAGCATTTGTAAAGTTCTGTCGAATTTTTTGAGGCAAATTCCTTCTTTCCTTTCCATTTTTGCAAGGGAGTTGCTTAAAGTAGTGACTCGCTAATTTATTTTATGTTCTTTACAAGCCCAGTGAGAATAATTCACATGAAAGATATAAATATCTGTATATCTAAGAAAGTATAGTATGTTGACCTGACTGAAAAGGACTTCTGTTGAGATCAAGCTCCTTTGAACTGCATGAAAAAGGACTTCATTTGCAAGCTACCAGTATTATTAGCAATCTTTTTTGTAGCTTTTGGGAAAAATTCCAGAAAAATAATAGTTGCCCTTAATAACAAAAAGAAAACTTCTTAAATTTATCCTTGATTCAATATTATCAATTTCTTCAGTGTGGCAATGTGTGGTAATTTTCTCTTGCAGCATTATAAAATGGTAATATGATATCTTTTGGTCTCGAGGAGAAATTTCTTCCTTTGGAGAGAAAAGTCTACTGAAGTAAATGGAAAACTTCATGTTATGTTGAATTTTAAATAATTTCTGTTTCATATATTCTGTAATAATGTTGGATACTGGGTGAAAGAGATAAATTTACCTTTAATTTATAATTTACTTTTTCTATTCCGTATCTTTTGTAAATGGGAGCAACTCTAAGCTTACATAAGCAGATATCGACATGCCCTTGAAGATAAGGTGATTGCTTCAAACTACTTCTCCCCATTTCCTATATCCCGACAACAACCAAGAATAATTGTGTTTAGTGGGATGGCTGTAAATTGACAAAGAAATTCAAAGATATATCAGAAAATCAGTCTAAGAACAGTTCCTAATAAACCATTGACAATGACAATCACCACTGTGTCCATTACTAATGATTTCTAGAGTGTCAAGAAAGGGGTGTCTGTTACTCACTGAATAGTTTAAATAATGTAACTAGAGAAATTGTTTCCAAAAATGATGCCCATTTATCTGTATAATACCATTGTTTCTTTCTTGCTCAAAACAACATTGTTTCTTTCTTGCTCAACTTCCTTCAGTTTCTAAGAAATCTGTATCTTTTGCAGTTCTTCATTATAGCCCTGTCTCTTGGTCCACAAGCCTTGTCTCCTACTCTGTAAGCAAGTTTCAAGGTGCAATAATTGTTGGCTGAAAATTAGCAGAGTTCCTTTTAAAGAGCAGGATATAATTACCACTGCAAAACCTTGAGGATTGTAATGTGAGTTTCTGGTTTACATTGAAGAGACTTACTCTCATTGCATGTTTAGCTCCATCCATCTGAAAATGCTGATTTTAACTTCTTTTAAAGCTGATTTTTAACTTCAGAAATGCTCCCAAAAGATGTAATTACATTCTCAGAGGTGCAAAAGACAGAATGTCATCAAGATTGCATACCGTTATTCTAATGATAATTTGCCTGAGGCTGTGGCCATGGAAGGACATTTTTATCAATATATTCAAAATATGTTTATTAAAAAATGAAAGCTGTTTTCAGTATACAGATGGATTTTTTTCCATATCACATTATATGCAAGTTGGTTAACTTTAATGGGTGCTATTCCTTAATTAAAAAAATAAATAGGTGAGTATTTTGTGTTTCAAATAAAAGAAATTATTTTTTAGGTAAAATATGTTTCAGCAGGAGTAATTTTTTGTGACTGTTAAAAAGAAAAAAAAAAAAGAACAGTAAAAGAACCCCAGAATTACTCCTAATTTACATATGACCTTTTACTTTTACTGTGTCATGGACTGCAAAATATCTATCCATACCATTTCACACACTAGGGAATCCAGTACTGAGAATATTACAAGATAAATTTTTCATACTACTTTTCCCTGTATATCACAGGTATGTTTAAAATTTTCATTAAAAGAACAAGTGGTTAAGCACATTTACAGTGCTTTTAAGAGTATATTACCTGCCACACTGGAAATATATAAATCATATTTTTATGTATGCTTGCGTACATGTCTATTTATACAGCACAAATGCACACTAAGGACTGAAAAGGATCAAATATGAATGCATTAAGGAAGAAGAACACGCTTTTAAACATACATGCCCTTACATGTTTGTATTTATGTCCACCCATTCCTATGTAAGTAAGTAATCAGAAGTAAAGTTTTCCAAATACAGTGTTAAATGCAGCATCTAGAGTGAGGTTTTTCCAGTGAACATGTAAGCACATCTATAGAAATACACCTTATAATTCTTAATACAGCACCCAGAGAGATTAAGGTAAAACAGCATTTTAAGATTATGTCTGCAAATTCTGTCTTCAAAAAAGAATAATTTTAAGATGTGAAAAAAGTTGTTTGTTTGTTGTTATATTGCTTTTCTAGATAATGTAAATTAATTCTATAAAAAAATTTAAAACTGTGACATTTCTGGGATGATGAATTGTGATGTCCCACACACAGATTGATAGACAAGAAAATTATTTTCATAAATGTCATCTAGTAGAAAAAGGCTATTTACCTTCCTACTTTGAATAGATTGTAAGTATGTAATATATAATATTGGAAATGAGCCCTCTTCCATATTAAATTCCTATCAACTGCATTTTTTTAATTGCCCCAAGTATGCTAAACTTAAGTGATCCAATTTAAACAAGTGGCAAAGGATCTCGTCATGTCTTTATTTATATGTATATATTTTTTTATGTATGTATATATGTATGTATTTATTTATTTATCTTGTTTGTTTAATTTTTGGTGGTTTTTTGTTGTGTGTGGGTTTTTTTCTTTTGATTTTTTTTTCCTTTTTTTCCTTGGATTTCCATTTAAAAGTTAATGATCTCTATTGTGTATCATTTGGGTGTTCTTATTTGTGTTTTGGTTTGGGGGGTTTTTTTTACATCACAAAAAAACTTCTTTACCATAATTTCATTATATTTATCAATAATTTAATGCAGTTATTTCAATTGCATCATATATTCAGTGCTTTAGCACATTGCTAAAACAATGGTTCCTCAAAGCATGAGATACCATTGTCTTTATGTACTTCTTTCTTTGAAAATAAAGCTTTATTATACACAGTAAACACACATATATGCTTGTGTATATTTTGTATAGCATCAGTTGTTCAAAACATAAGGTAAAATTCTACTCTGAATCTTACATTATGTAATATCCTGGTTTTATAATGAGAGTTCTCTAATAGTCACTTCAGTGTATTGTTGCTACATACTTGTAGCGTTTCCTCAGCCACCAGAAACTAACAAACTTGAAGAGGTAGATATCTATACAGTTAACAGTTTTGAGAATATTAGATTTTCTTACTGGTAAAGAATTTCTATGAGTACAGAAGTTTTACAGAAATCATAATAAGCCCTGTGTTCCTATACACATTCTGGTATCTAGAAAAAATGAGATTTGAGGAATTTTGAATTTAAAAACATTTCATAAACTTAAAATACATACTTCTAAATCTACTGTAGACACATCTAAATTACCCACTGCAAGGAAGACTCTACAATTGTGCTGTGCAACATGCGGGATACCAATAATCAATTTGACTCCTCAAATACTATGACCAAAGGAGTAAGAAAGGATCTCATGGAAAACCAACAGAAACAGGATGAAAACAAAGCCTACTAGACCTGTCCAAATACTAAGAAAAAATATTTTATGTGATTTTTTTAATTGACACTACAAAATTTTATGTTATAGACTTTCACAAGTAGCCTCTGAAACACAAATACACTTTAGAGCTCAAAATTGGTAACTTAGTACAAAAGCAGCAACATGACAACATATCATTGTTTCTTCCATGGTGCTTTTTGGACTACTACCTTCACTCAATGAGTGAAATCACAAAGCAGAGATGACAGATCTGTTCTCCTGGGCTTAGGTTTCCACTGTCTAGAAGCACTGTTTGTTGCCCATATATGCAGAGTATGACAGCTATTTGTGTTGTACAAATGAGGTTTACTCATTAGTTTGATCTCAATTGCATGCTAATCATATTGTGCCTTGTTATGAAACAAGCACTTTGCTTTGTTATGTTTAATATTATGCACCAAGCTTAAAACACAGGAGAATACTTTGGTAACCTGTTTAAGCATGTTTGTCTCAATAGCTTTATTATATCACTTATTAAATTTTTTCAGGAACATGCTAAACATCAATATATTTTGTTCAAATGACTTCACATTAAATGTGTTTCCCAAAAAAAACTTATTATGTGAAAAAAATATAGAAAATTATTTTACAGTAAACACAAGATTCCAGTAATTTTATTTTTTGTTATAACAGCTATCTGTCTTCTCTCTCACTCTCCCACACTGACACATTAAACTCCTGGTGGTAGGAAATCATTGTGATAAAACCCATAACATGGTAATGTTACTGTTTTCTTCTGCCTGGCCCTTAGTTATTCTGAAAAGACAGTTTCTCACAAGAGATCTAATGTACAGAAATGCAGTTTATGTCTGGAGAACCTCTGTCATTTTTGCAGATCATTACCTCTTTTGTTTATGGTTTCTCTCACACTCTGAAATTATGTCAGTTTCTGGGTTTGATGACTATATTAACATTAGTCTCCAAATGCTACATGTTCAAGTTACACGTGTAGCAAGAAAGTATGGTTATGTTATGATCTCTTCAGTCGAAACACACAACAAACAAACAAAAAACCAAAACGAGTTCATTTTATTGTTACATAGTAGGGGATAAAAATCCTTCTTCCTCTCAATGTCTTGAAATAAAAAGAGATTAATTATGTTCCGATATTACCAGCTAACGTTATCACAGACTGGGGGTGACCTTTTTTTTGTGTTCCAGGAAACATGGAACTTGTCATATGCTAGAATACAGTTATTCAGGCTGAGGAAATAACGAAAATAATTACTCACCCTGAGCTTGCAGGTTTGGAACTCAATCAAAGATGCTCTATCCTGAGATCTGAGAAACACAGAATAAAAGCTTTCTATCACAACTGACAATAAATAGTCAGACAGTAGATATACAGTAAACCAAGTAAATGGTAGTTCAATACTGCAAATAATTAACATAAGTATTCCTTATATGAAAATCAATGGACTTAAACCTTGAATGGAAGACTTTGAAAGACGCACATTTTATGTCAGAAAAACAACCCAATAAAAGCCTAAGCTTTCAAATGTGTTCAGTCTTCCTCTCCTAATACCCCAATTGTGTTCTGAAGAAAAATTAATTTTAAGCTCCCTTCCGCAAATGAGAGGTTGTGAATTTCTGTGGAAACCAATAAACTCTAGGAATATCTAGATAGAAAAGCTCAGGCTGCGCTCCAGAGAGTTCAAATTATGACTTGAGAAGTTTATTTGAACATATTTGGCTCCTTTGGAAGACAAATTACTTTAATGCTCAGAAGGTAATAAAAAACTCCCAGACTATAATCTAAAATTTTGGTTCTAGGAGTAGAAATCAAAATAATTAAAATAATAATAGAGGATATACTTTGCATGTTTGAAAGGAATCAGAGTACTATGTGACAGCTGATGAGAATGCTTTGGTGTAAAAGCAATAGAGAGTCTGACTGGGAGTGGATGTTTGTAAATCTGGGGATGCAAAAAAAGGAATGTCTTCTATGAAAGAAGAGGAAGAAAACAGATTAGTGCAGCAATCTCCTTTATGATCATCAAATACAAATGATTCATCATTGAATTAACATTCATTTCATGGACCTGGATGCATTTCTTTATAATTGCTAAGATTTGTTAAATTTATCAATACTATAACCATGGTTATTCCATTAATAAGGTTTGAGGTTACCCATTAGCTTAATAAGAACAATCTAAAATTGATTTTCCTGCAACAAATTAGTTTTCAACTTTTTGTATACAGGCATTTTTCACTTTCCAGTGCAACATTAACGAAGATTAATGCTCAGAATTTAAAATCTGGCAAATAAATATTAGAAAATACAAAAAGTAAAAACGTGTCTCTTTGAACAATAGAAAAGAAGGATGTATCGAAAATTTATGCATAAACATGATATAAAATTTATTTAGTTTTATGCTAATGGTAATTACCATATAAAACCAGAATATTAAATGCTATAATGATAATCTGTATGCTTTGGAGGAAGTATGTTTTTGTAATCTAAAGATTATTCAAGACATCCTATTAACAGATTATCCATTCAGGGCTTGCAGTGTTGCCAGGTTCTAACTGTTTTTCCATGGTGTTTGCATTAGATAAACTAGGTTTGTGGTTTGGGGTTTGGGGGTTTTTGTTTGTTTTGGGGGATTGTTGCTGAGTTATGCTGTTTAGTTTGGTTTTGGTTTTTTGTTTGTTTGGGGTTTTTTGTTTGTTTGTGGGGGTTTTGTTTGTTTGTTTTTAAAATTTTCATGGCTCAGGGATTGGCAGGGTTTTTTTCCAAAGTATTTTAAGCACGTCCAAAAACAAACCTGAGGTTAAAAATTTATATATTTAGCCTTTCTTTATATTAAAATAGTCAGTTTGGTTTCATTTTAAAAGTTTTAGATTTCCACCACAAAAATACACGTTAGTCTTAGGTCTCTCAACTTGTTGAACAGTCTGTTCTGTTGCTAAGAAATAATAATTCAATATTTCCATTATATTTCTATGGTGAAAAAAGAAAAAAAAAAAAAACTCTGAAAAGTTCCTATCTTAAAAGTTTAACTTACTCTTATCTCTCCAAACAAATGATATTCTTTTGTATTTTGTAATTTTCTTCCCTTCTCTTTTCTTGGGACAGCAGCAGTACACCACCACTAAGAGGATAATTACAGAGCAAGTGAAAATCTGTCTCTTAATCCAAATACACTTTGCAAGCAGAGTCTAAAAGAGTCTAAAAAGAGTCTAAATTAACTTGTCTCACAACATCTCTTTTTCTTTTTTATTATTTTGAATCTGTGGGGGAACAATTGTGCTAGACTATTTTGTTACAGTTTCAACCAGTTGAAAAAAACACATTATATGGGATTGAAATTGGTTGTCTATGTATTACCTGTGTATTACTATCTTCCCTACAGTATCAGCTGATTGTAGCAGCATGCTGATCCTTACATAGGAAACCATCAGGTGCTTTAAACGAGGAAACTGTAGGTTAATAATCCTCAAGCACAATCTTAGTTGTGTTGTGAACTAAAATACTGATCTAGAAAAGCTGGAAATACTTTGCGTCCACAAACTTTCCTGCTCCACAAATTCATCTTGGGAGTTTTGGTTAAACATTCTCAGGTTTAGATGAAAAGCGCTGGTTTTATATATTATTTCTATACATACAAAAACAAAATATTGATGATATAGTTCATTATATTGCTTTGCCAGCAAATTAATTGCACTTTGGAGAGAACAGGAACTCTACCTCCTGGAAGTAATTTGGTTTCATTTAAAGTAAAAAGTGATTTATTCTCTAAGTTTGCAGACAAACAACTCAAGGACATTATTCATCAACATTTAAAAGTTTAGCCAGTTCCCACTATTGCAGGATGTTTCTTCAACAATTCTCAAGATTTTAAGGCTTGTTTTCTCCAGTTTATTTAAATTTCACAAGACCTGCAATCATCACAATTTTAGAAAACAAGCAGGAGGCCTGCCCAGAGAGGTGGTGGCTTCACCATCCCTGGAGGTTTTTAAACAGAGATTGGACGTGCCTCTTAGTGCCATGATAAAGTAATTGGAGTTGGATCAGGGGTTGAACTCGAAGATCTTGGAGGTCTTTTCCAACCCAATCTATTCTATGATTCTATGAAAATACTTTATTCTATTAACTTTATTACTTAATTAAAAACTGCTGATAATGACCATTAATTAAGTAGACTTTTCAATCTCCTTTCAAAACTCCACTTATTTAAAGGCACCATGGGAACTACCAGGCAGTAACCATTACTCTATGACGACTCATCACTGGGCAATGATATTGTACCTCTCTTTCAGTGGGTCAGAGAAAAAAAAAAAAAAAAGGGATTAAAATGCTGTTTTCAGTGGTCTTTTTCAATTAGAATTTAAACTACTGATTGCATAGAGCAAAAGTTCCACTACTTTTATGATGATAATTACCAAGACAAATTTCAGTAGGAATTTTAACAGTGTATATTATCACTTTGCTCCCATTAATTCTGATTTCCTTGTCCAAAAGTTGCACTTAGTATCAAAAAACAAAAATAGTAAAATTCAGTCCCAGGAAAAACGTCCAAAATGTTATTTCAGTCCCAACAGTAGCACCCTGAGAAATTAATTCCAAAAAATTAGGAGTTTTCCAAATAGTCTATGAAAGAAGAATTACTAAAATTTTGTTGAAGTGTAATTTACTTTTTTACTGCAATATCTAGTTAATTTTTGCATGTCTAATGTTTTTTTTCATGGAGAAAAGGAGGATTAGCCCTATTGCTCTCTACAAGTACCTGAAAGGGGGCTGTAACAAGCTTGGGGACAGTCTTTTCTCCCAGGTAACAAGTGACAGGACAAGGAGAAATGGCCTTGAGTTGCATCAGGTGAGGTTTAGACTGGATAGTAAGAAAAACTTCTCTGCTGAAAGGGTAGTCAGGCATTGGAGCAGGTTGCCCAGGGAAGTGCTGGAATCAGCATCCCTGGAAGTGTTCAAAAACTTATATAGAGTGGTACTTGGGGAAATAGTTTAGTGGTGAACACAACAGTGCAGGGTGAAAGTTTGGACTTGATCATCTTAGATGTCTTTTCCAACTTTAATGGTTCTATTACTTTATGAATACAAGATCCTTCTTCTATTTCTTTTTAAGAAATTTCTTAGATTTTAGAGAGAGAACATAATGATAAAGAGATGGGTAGTAGTTTCATAGATTATTTTATATCGTTCTTTTACAACTAGAAACAGATTCAAGTAAAGCCTAAATTAAGAAGAGTAGGAATGCATTTTATTTAGGACTGCTCTGTAGTTTTCCTGATAACTCTGTCCCCTTCACTTAAAAAACTGCCAAATACTCCTTATTTCTGAATCTATGTTTGATCTATGTGCTTTAATTATGGCAATATACCAAAAATAGGTATTTCAAAACTTTTTTCTGTTCTTACTGAGTGAAAAGCTTTGTCAATCTGATAGCACTTCTTGAAAAGACAAAAAACATGCCTGCTGAAGAAATTAAATTTTACAATCTTTTTTTTTTTTTAACCTTTTTAAGGAATACTCTGGTTTATAACAAAATACAGGTTTACATAGGTCAAAACCCAAGAATTCAAAAAAGTATGCAATTCTATTATCTTATGGAAATTGTATTCATAATAACCTATATAAACTTCTTGGCAGATAATCTATATTTTATTGCATAAAATACCTCACTTTCTCTTTCTTCTCAGTATTAATCTAAATTGAAAACCTAGCTTTGTTGCCAAAACATTGCAGTTTGGGCTTCCCTGACACAGCATAGAATCCATATTCTACAAGACAATACTTTCAAATGCTCTCTATTAAAAATAAATTCTTGCAGTATTCCTTTGTTCAGTCCTTTTGTTTATGTGCTGAAATGGTTACATCTAGACTTCAGGGCAGATGCTCTTTAAGTTCAGTGTTCGTGATGCTCAGACACACACCTTGCAGTATGCCCCCTGCAGTGCTACAGGCTGGGCACAGAGTGGCTGGAGAGCAGCCAGGTGGAAAGGGACCTGGGGGTGCTGATCGACAGGAGGCTGAACATGAGCCAGCAGTGTGCCCAGGTGGCCAAGAAGGCCGATGGCATCCTGGCCTGCATCAGGAACAGTGTGACCAGCAGGAGCAGGGAAGTGATCCTTCCCCTGTACTCAGCACTGATGAGGCCACACCTGGAGTGCTGTGTCCAGTTCTGGGCCTCTCATTCAGGAAGGACATTGAGGTGCTGGAGCAGGTCCAGAGAAGAGCAACGAGGCTGGCTGAGCACAAGTCCTGTGAGGAGAGGCTGAGGGAGCTGGAGTCGTTTAGCCTGGAGAAGAGAAGGCTCAAGGGTGACCTCATCACTCTCTACAACTACCTGAAAGGAGGTTGTAGTCGAGTGGGGGTCAGTCTCTGGGGCTTTTACAGTTCTGCCCAGCTATCCATCAGCCACAGATTTTTAAAGCTCATGGTTTCTGCCATCATTCAAATCTCTTTTCTTTTAGACAGTGAATAACAACATGGCCAAAACAACCCCCTGTGGAGCTCCCCACCTGAAATGATAATAATGATTCCTTGTTAACTGAAAGCAATTTTTTCAAACAGCTGGTGGTTACATCTGATTCAGATTTTGCTGGTCTGCTTAAAAGAATGTAGTAGCACACACACTCTACTTCCCCCTTAACAAAAATGTACTTATATAATATTTCTTTCTTTATTCCCCTCATGGAAAAGATAATGCTTTAGCAATTCATAAATAAATTTGCCTTACAGAATCAAAGGCATAAAAAACATTTCAGAAAAAGTAATTCTCATAATTAGCACCATTTATAAACAGTATGAATTTTTGTCAAACTGCATTGATTTTAACATTTACTTTCAGCATCATGTTGGTAATTTTACAATTAAAGTTTCAGGAGGTTTGTCACTTTAGTTATGCAGTCCTTCATAAGTAGTTATCTATAAAACCTGCACTATGGGTTAAGAATGTATATACAGGTACCAGAGTATACACTAGACTGTAAATAGACACTGCTTAATAATATGCCTGTGACCATGAAATTGATTTTAAATAGAGGATAAATCTCAGAAAACATAATGTAAATATTTCTGGTGAGATACTATGTAATTTCCAAAGTAAGAATGGTTTATGTCAGTTCAGTCTAATATCTTTTGTGCCTTACTCAGTTCTTATAATTTGAAATCAGAGGAGTCCAACATGTTCTCACATGAAAGGGTTGAAGTCCAACAGTTTTTAGATTAAGAACTGTTGTTTATTTTCCTCTCATGCAGTTGTATGGCTCTTCAAACTTGCAAGTGTTCATTAGAAGTGCTGGATATCCAGTTATGTTACCAACTTTGCGACGTGCAGACAATATTGAGATTATTAATTTTTTAGAAAAAGTGTAACAAGCTAAATAACTTTACAGGGACTGTACATAAATTCTGTTTTACTCGTTCATAAACATACTAAGTGAAACCACTAAAGTGAGTTGTTTTCTCAGTTTAAAAAGTTTAGTATACAGTCTTCTTGGTAACAAAGTACTCATGAGTTAAAAACCTGTAGTTGAGAAAGAACAGCTGACACCTCCTTAATGGAGAAAGTGAACACAACTGTATTGTGAACTGGAAGGGAGCTAACTCTTGCATGGATGGACAATTATTATGGGTTATTATCATGCTATCACCTAACACTTATTAGAGAAAAGGCAGATCTGAAACAGTGGAAATGGCTATTTGCAGATAAAGGATTCAAATGCTATTAGCAAGTGATGTAGTATGAGTTATTTATGAATCAGGATGTCTCTATCCACTGAGTCATAAAATTAATTAAATTATTGAAAAATAAAAATATGCAATTTGAATATTTGATCTAAACCTTCAGTTTACATGTTATTTAGATCTTGAAGCTGTTCTTCAGAGTTTGTATTACCCGATTACAACAAATTTTTAGACTTAACCCTGTGGTGGAATTTCCATTATGCAAAAGTGTTAGTCATCAGATCTCTAATGTATTTAGGGTTTTCAAGGCAAATTTAAAACCATTGCCTTTGGGACTGTTTCCCCCTTTATTTAATATTTTATTTAATTTTTTGATCTGTTATTTTTGCAGTTGTGTTTTAATTTTTCTTTAATCAATTTGCCCACACAGCAGAAAAAAAGAAGTAACATCGGCATAATCTAGTCAATCTTTTTATTGACCATATCAGAAGGCCATTCCCACTCTTCAAATCTTGGACTATTCTCCTGATTACAATGATATCAAGAAGATTTCCATTCATGACTAATCTGTTTCCCAAGTGGTTGCAAAAACTAGAAAGTCAATGTCTGTAAAAAATTTAAAAATCAAAAAATATTTTTCCTTAAAACAAGTATCCAAGACCCCTAGAAAAATTACTTTTACCATAGGGAAAATCAGATCTGCAGAAATGTTTAATCAGATCATTGTCTTGATAAAAGCATCCCACAATATACACAAGGAGCTATGCTTTGTGTTGATCATAATGATCTGCCAAATGTTTGTCATCAGACTAATGTTTGTCATGTTATATGTGTTCTGACACGCAGAGTTCCTGGCTTACTCAGACAATTCATGGTATGCAGAATATTAGCACTGCAAAACATCAAAGTTTCAGACAAACAACCCCTTCAAAACATCCTCTGCAAATCTCAACTGGTAAAAAAAAAAAAAAAGTACATCTTTATCAGAAGACACATCACTAAGAGTCAGGGAAAAACAATAAGAAAACAAAAGAATAAGATTCTGACTTGATCCAAGGCACAAGAAATGCTGAATAAATAATATAAGCTTATGGGTGGAACTTAAGAAGTACTGGTAAAAAACTTACTGATAATTTGCAGAACCCACTAGTACATCATAATACTATTTCACACTTACAGAAAAATGAAGACTTAATTTTTCTAAAACAAACTTAAACCAAGTCTGTGTGGTGAAAAGAAAAAAAGGAAAAAAAGGAAAAAAAAAAGAAACCTGAAACCTAAAATTTTTCAGGTAACACTTTACAATTTCACAGGAGGAGGAGAAGGGCATATGATAAATGAGGCATAAGATGTAGTAGTTCCCTTTAAAATACCCATTTTAAAAAGTACTTATGTTAATATTGCTTATATTAATAATCCAGTTTTAGTATTTCACAGAGTCACGGATGAATTAGAGTTAGGAGGAATCTCTGGAGATTCTGCTGCCAAGGTAGGATCACTGAGAGCAGATTACACAGGAATGCATCCAGGTGGGTTTTGAATGTCTCCAGAGAGGGAGACCCCACAACCTCCATGGGCATCTTGATCCACAAGGACCACTGAGTCCAGTTCTGAACTGAATGGCCTGAACTGAATGGCCTGGATTGAACCCCGGACCTTGGCATAATTAGCATCATCCTCTAACCAGCTGAGCTAATCTCACAGTCAGGCCTGCTCAGCCTTGAGAAGAGATGATTGAGAAAGGAACTCACAAATGTTTAGAAACATCTAAAGGCAGAGTGCCAAGAAATGGAGCCAAGCTCTTCTTGGTGGTGCCAAACAATAGGACAAGAGGCAATGGACAGAAACTGATGCACAGAAAGTTCCATCTGAATACAAGGAAGAACTTTACTGTGCAGGTGACTGTACACTAGAATACGTTGCCCAGAGACACTGTGGAGTCTCCCACGCTGGAGATAATTCAGAACAACCCGGACACAATCCTGCTGTGCCATGCACTCTAGGATGACCCTGCTTAAGCAGGGAAGTTGAATCAGAGCCACTGTGCTCCCTTCCAACCTGAGCGATTCTGTGATTCTGTAAAGTAGAGGGGAACAGTCTGAGAAGTAGAGGGTTAAAACCTCTCTCTCAGCCCACTGACCACACTGTTCCCGATGCATATCAAGATACCATTAGCCCTGCTGGCTGCAGGAACACACTGCCAACTGAGGGTCAACTTGTCATTCACTGAGATTTCTGGATCCTTCTCTCCAGAGGTGCTCTTTAGGTGGTCAGCTCTCAACCTCTCAACATACTTGGGGTTATTCTTCCCCAGGTGCAGGACCCTATACTTGCCCTTCTTGAACCTCATTAGGTTCCTGTCCACCCAGCTGTGCAGCCTATTAAGGTCCCACTAAATGGCAGCATGAGGTGTATCAGCCACTGCCCCCAGTTTAGTGTCATCACCAAACCTGATCAGGGAACATTCTATTCCTTTGTCCGGGTCAGTGATAAACAAGTTGAATAAGGCTGAACTCAGTATTGTTCTCAGGGGAATGCCACTGACTACGGGTCTCCAACTGGATTCTGTGCTGATCACAAGCCTCTGAGCTCATTACATGAGCTCAATTCAGCCACATAGCAAACAGAACTGAAAATATTCAGGAATGTCTGTTGGTTCACCCATGGGCTAGTCCAGTACGGCACTATAATCCTAGTTAGCTCAGTATGTAGCAATGAAATTACTTCTTTTAGTTGCTTTCAGTGAAAACTTTTACTATTTAAGAAGACACAGAAAGAGAGAGACAGAAACACCACAAAAATAATGGAAAATCATATGGTACAAAAGATTATTATTTTCAAAGACTTTAAATTAATATCACTGAAATCTAACCTGGAAAATTGTGATTTATATTAACCTTAATGTAATTATGTGCTCTTATGCTATACAAAACCTTTCAAATGATTCCATAACTGTCCTGTTTTGTTATTATTTAGGATAAGAAGACAAACCAGTAATAACATACCAGAAATTCTATAGGCATGAGAAAAATCAGAAGCAGGTGTACACAGCACAAACATGCAGTTTTGAGAGTGCAGAATAGACAAGATGAATTTATTTTATTATCCCTTTTATTGTGCCCTAGGTTAAATAATAAAACATTTCCTCTGTCAATTCCATTTATGGGGGTGTGTTGTTGAGTATTTAACCATATTTTTGTAATTGTCTTTTTACTGTGAAGTTTTGAAAGACAATTTTAACAGCTGGAAATGATATTAGAATCAAAACTATTTTAATTATTCATATAAACTAGAATCATTAAAAATCAGCATACCTAGATTACCAAATACTAACAGGTGGCATGCAGTACTCTTGAAACAACTATTGAAAATATCATACATTGCTGCAGGACAGATTTCCTCTTTATTTACCAACAATGTTTTTTGTTTGTTATACTTTAATGAATGAGAAAATGTATGAAATCACATCATAAAATAGTTGATTTGTAGAGAAATGTTTTAGATAAATGAAATAAAACAGTTAAAAGGAAGAGTGAAAGGGTTCAGAACCAAGGACTATAATGGTAATTGCTACCATTATTCACAACTGCCAGCTTGATTTTTTTTCCTTGATGAAGACTCCAGTTAAACCAGTGCTTCCGAACTCCCGCTGGAAAACAAACATTCACTTCTAATACAAAAAGGTTAATGATTTGTCCTCTACAATATTACTTTACAGCTATACAATGTGCATGTCAAAGGCTAAGGCTCACTTAAAGCATATAAGTATGTAAGAAAACAATTTTGAATAGCTCAGAGCTAAAAAATAGGCAGATTTTTTTCTCATGTCACACCTTGCTTTGTTGCAATTAACAAAGAAAAGTCTCAAGTAGAAATATTTTATTTATAAACATGTTTTGGATTATAATTTTTACTGAAGAATTACAAATAGTGAAAAAAATACATAAATTTTCTGTTAAAAAACATCTTGCTCTACACCTGAAGTTTTATTGTATACTTTTTGTTGTTGTTGTTGTTGTTGTTGAACTACAATGTTTGAATAACTACAAAATGTTACGCCTGGTAAATCACAATCAGAGAAAAGAAAATGCCCTCCTAAAGTAAAAGCATTTTTAAAAATAATTACTTTTCTTTCCATTTTGTGCTCACCAATGAATGAATGCACAGGAGCTGCTCTGCAGGACTGATGCTTTACAACATTAAGACAATTTTTCAGCATTGTCTCGTCTCAGTTAATGAAGGAAGATGTATAATGGTGGAATATACCATAAAATGGGGATGTGTTCTGTGTTTGTGATTAAAAATAATAATGTGTTGGGCATTGCTGTATGGTGCAAAGTGTAACGTATCGCTTTTTTCATTTATGATGAGCACAGAATTGTCTAGAAGACTGAAAATATCTTATCACATATTCATTAGGACAGCTAGAAACTAAAAATTGTTTTTATGAAGTTGCTGTCAAAAAGCACTAGCAGATTGCTCTGTGTGAGAGCAAATGTTTTGCAGTTTGTTAGTTGAAAAAATGTCGGTGTTGTTTAAGTTTTACCATTTCTAAACCTGTTTTCCTTCAGGAGTGTAGGAACTAGGGTGTATAGTTTGTGGGAAAAACATAAAAGGAACAAGTTCATGACATTATTGTGGTTAACAGAAAGGTGTGAGTCTTCTTATTTTTTTGTTCAACAGACACAGAATGAACAGATTCACATCTCTGTTGTATCCAGTTCACAGTTACTTGCTGTGAAATGTAACTCTGAATCCCACCAGTAAGCACTGAAAGTTGGATCTTCCACATTCTTGACCTATTCCTGTGCCTTTTGAGGACCAAATAAATGTTTCGCTCTCTCTCTGAACAAATATACACTTCAGAACCCCACAAATTGTTGCACAGCAGAATTCTTTTATTTTGGATGTCTTCTTCATTTATAATTCATTATTTTTCATAATGGAAAATTAAACTCATCGCTATTTGTATCAATTATATATTTCAGGTAGCTTATGACAAGAAGGATTTTTGTCCTTTTATTAAAGTCAAAGATTTTTTAAGACGTCTGAGGTAGTAGACTGACAGAAACCCTGGTGACAAGAGTCTAACTGGCATCAGATGGGGTGAGAGTCACAGAGGCTGATCAGAGCCACATTATCAGTGTGTGCCTGCTGTCTAACATACAGCATAATAGAGAGCAAAAACAGTAGTTCTCTAGCAACACACTTCCATGGGTGTCCAGTGCTCTGCTGAGGTGGAGCCAATAGAGCACAGATGTTGGCAGCCCAACCAGGTGCAGTGCACTAGGAGTTAGCCTGAGTGTCCTGCTCCTGGGACTCTGGTGCTGGGTCACAGCCACTGGGCCTCAGTTTGTGGGAATGTGAAGTGTGCAAACTGGCTGTGGAATAGAAGTGTCAGAAAAGAAACTGCACTTCACCAGATGTAAGCATCCTGCTCAGGAAATTAATGTCTGAACATGCCTTTTAGCAACCAGTGCTTTTCTGCTCCCATAGCTGCACCACCAACATTCTGAGCCACCACAAAAGTACTAGAGAGAGATGAAACGTATAGTCTGTGTCTCAGATATACTCGGTGGGGTTCTAATATCAGAAAATTCACAGCTTCTCTCAGCTATTTGTGCTGGAGGTAAATCACACTTAAAATGAAACGTATTTTTTATCATCCTGTAAGAGTACTCTCTACCTGAAGTATGGAGTAAAGCTGTGTCAGGAAGTTTTAGTTTAGATATCAGGAAAAGGTTCTTCACTCAGAGGGTGTTTGGTCACTGGAACAGGCTCCCCAGGGAAGTGGTCCCAACACCAAACCTGCCTAAGTTCAAGAAACATTTGGGCAATGATCTCAGGAACATGGTGTGATTCTAGAGGTGTCCTGCACAGGACCAGGAGTTGGACCCAATAATCCTCATGAGTTCCTCCAACTCTGTGTATTCTGTGACTCTATGATTCTATATATGTCTTATATTTAATCACCTTATCATTTAAATAGCACTCATTATACCATATAAAAATGACTACTTTATGGATTGTAAAGTTTCATTAAAATTTATCAACTATCCAACAAGAAGAGATGCCCCTTGGTTTTATGTCATTCACATAATTTACTAACTTTCCACTTTACTAAGCCTTATTATCAACTTGAATATTTTCTTAGTTTTAGACTTAACAGCAGGTAAAGAAAAACAATCAACATTCTACATAAAATGATTATGCAAAACTTGAGCTTCTCTGTGGGTCCTGAGAGTAGACACTTACTTTAATATCTGTAGAAATTTTAGCAGCCTTGGTTTTAAAATTTGAAATTTAGATGCAAACTTTTTCCCAGATAATATGTTCCAAGAGAATGTGAGTCCTAAAGCAAGTAGTTGTCTAAGAATACATTCTGCAGCATTATATCGTAAGTATTAATTATCAAATCATGGGATATAGATTTCTAGAAAAAATATCATATATGTACTTTTTTGGATATGTTTTCATACAGACAACAATAAAACACTTTAGTGTTTTATGTGAAAACACACAAAGAAACCAGTAAAATAAATGTCTCTACACTTCACCTATATGATTTAATAATACTTTGACCTGCACTGAAAACCAATGGCAGATGTCTGAAAAGTATTTCCCACTATCAATCTACAATTTCTATTGCATCTCTCAAGGAAGTATGTGATTAGAAAGCTTTTATGTGTGTGTGAGTGAGGGGAAGAGGTGACAAGGAGAAAGACAGACAGTGCCCTTACACAACTGCTCATTGGATACTGAGACAGAAAATTTTCCATCAAAGCACTGTCAGTAAGAAATGTCAGATCATCCCCAGGTCACAAAACAAAGAAAGAATTCAGGGTTCCTAAGTGCAGAGTAAGACCAAGCTACTTTGCAATTTCTTTCTGTAAACTGTATATATACCTCTTTGCTTCCCAGAAAACTTGAAATTTTGTTAAAATGCATTTAGGGAAAATGCCTGGAAAGATGGCTTATAATGTTTAACTTGCACTTCTCTTACACATATTCTGTGTCAACTTTATAGTTATTTGCTGTGGAGATTACGTTAAAGAAAGAAAGTTGCCAATGTGAACCACACTGCTCTAAGTCTGATTCTGATGCACTGTGTGATCTGACTGTATTACTAACAATTTGTACGTATTCTACAACAAGCTCATGAGGGATCTGCTTTTACTGGGAAAACTAAAAAAAAGCGTGGGTTTTTTTCATTAAAACCTCCAATGAAGTAAAAAATTTAGATATCAATGGGAGATAATGATAAAATCTGACCATGTTTGGAGTTCTATTTTGAAATTAATGAATTTGTTTTTAATTACAAAACTACTTTTATATCTTTTAGAAGTATAGTGCTTCAATGCATTTGCTATATGATATTCTGATAAGATAGGCAATATGATCCCACAAATTCAGAACTGGAGAGCTGTTAATTCAAATAATTGAGATTAACTTTTTGCTTTTTAGTCTCCTCATTTTTAAGCTGAGATTAACATGTGTTCAACCACTTCAAAGATAAAGACTTTTGAACTGTTTTCTGTTTATAAACATTGGAAGAATTACAATTATATTTTGTTAAAGCAGAGATAAATTTTTCCTTCCAAGTTGTCTTCATTAATGGAGGAAGCTAAAAAAAAACAGAGACAGTTTAAAGAATACCTTTAAATATTTCTGTTGTTGTGCGGATTCTAGAGAAAGCACTTAATGAACAGGCAACGACATTTATAGCTATGAAAGACTAGTAGCGTTTCCAGATGGGATAAGAAGACAATAGAATCTGACGCGGATGATAAATTTGAGATGACAAGTAGCTCAACTCTGTGAAAGAAGGGGTAACTTTCTCAGAGGCAACCATAAGGAGAGTGTGTTGAAGGTGATTTTTTTTTTTTTTTGTGCAATTGTTTATTAATCTATTGTAGCATTTATGTAGTATTGAATGAAAATAAACTCAACCACAAAATTTAGGACATTTTATGTCTTCTTAGTTGAGAAACAGCACAGTAAAACTTAACTAAAATGACTGAATAATGTGTAGAATATTGCAAGGAGATGAGTCAGCATTATCTCAAGGTATAAACATTTATAAAAATACTTAAGAGCAGTGAATACTTAAAATACTTAAGTACAGTGAAAAAAATAGAATATGCACATATCAGTGCTACACCATCATGCAAGTCAAGAAGGTTTTGCAAATCTGCACATTTGCTTTCACACAAATGGTACTTGTGCAAGTGAAAATGAAAGTAGTTTTCTTGCTCTATTTTCATCCGAGTTTCAAAAGCTACTTCTTTGAATTTTTTTTGTCATAACATTCCTCATTTTTACATTAGTGAGGTGTTTCTCTTGAATTTGCTCTTCAGTGATTCCGTCATGCAACCTGGTTTTGGACATTCTAGTTATATATCTGTAGGTTTGCCTAAGTTGATTTTAAATGACAAATTAATATATATGGTCTTCAGACACAACAGTTCTTTCATCATATTTTCCGCCACTGACAGGAGTTTCATGAACCTGTTCTGGTTATTAATTTCATTACAATTTCCTCAGGAATTGCCATGATGTGCACTGTTATAGATAGATACTCTATCAAAGACTTTCTTACCATGAAAGATTTCAGCTGTTTCTTTATCAAAATTTTAAAATAATCAATTTGGCAATTACCAGTTTGGTTTAAGGCTTTCATTAAGCAAGGGGATTTTGATGACATAGTTATTGGGTGATATAACTAAAATACATAGTTTTGGGTATATAATGTTTAGATTTTTACGTAGTGTTTCCCATCGCTTTTGTATGCTTAAGATTAAGGTTGGAGCATCCATGGAATGGACTTACATTGGAGAAGTTCATAGAGGACTGTCTCCTATATGAAAGAGGCCATACTGGAGCAAGGGTAGGACCCTTATCCCTGAGCAGCGGTAGGAACAATGTGTGATGAACTGATCATAACCTCCATCCCCTATCTCCCTGTCATGCTAGGTGATGAGGAAGAGACCAGGAAAGGGTGATGGATGGGGAGAAGGTGTTTCTAAGATTCACTATCCTCTGATTTTGAAAGCAATAAGTTCAATTAACAATTCCAAGCTGAATCTGTTTTGCCCATGATGATAATTGGTGAGTGATCTCTTCTTGTCCTTATCTCAATCCATGAACCCTTCATTATATTTTCTCTCCCCAGTAGAGTTGCAGAGGAGAGTGATAAAGCAGCTTTTGTAAGTACCTGGCATCCAGCCAGGGTCAACTCACTACATTCATTCTGCTTCCTTTTGTCTCACACTCGTTCTTCCTAATGGTTCTCTCCAGTTCCACAATTCTTTACTCAGACTCAGAGAGGCAGTATGACTTCTGGAGATGATGTCAAATACAAATTAGTAGGTACTTTATGAATGCAAAATCATGACTAGGAATTAAGAGACTGTGCTGTTCAAATAAAAACTACATTTAGAGACAAGTTAACCTAAAATACATCACACTCTCTTCCTCTCCACCCACTTAGTCTGGTTTAGGAAGGAGAGCCTGAGAGGTGAGATTCAAGTGTTTTCCTCATGTATCTGTTTACTGTGATCTCTTTTCCAGTCTGAAAGAGTTTTTCATAGAGTTCAACAATCTGCCCTCATTGTTCCATATACTTATATCATATGAAAGAGATAAATACATAAACGCCCAAACATGATTACGAAAAAGCAGTGGAACTGAGAGCTCTGGATGTGGCATTACACTGTGTTTTCAGTAGTGAAAAATATTTTAATGCTATGAAATTTTAAAATTATGGTCAATAATTACTCTGTCTAATTCTGTCTTCTGTCCAGTATTCTACAAAAATAGTACTCATTTTTAATGCATTACTTCAGGTATTCCTCATATTTCTTCATATTTCTTCTATACTCTCCCTTTATATAAAAGAGGTACATTATAAAAAAGTGGTTTTTTTTTTCTGAAGGGAGTTAAAGGTTATAGTTAATACAAAGGAATAGTCACTCTTCTCACCCCATCACAGTCATCCCATATATCACTAGTGACATGGTACATTTTTCTTGCAAAAGAAAAGTGCATGGTGTATGATAGATTTCCAGTTCTTTCAGATGATACAGTGACAAATAAGAAGCCAGAGCAATTTAGTCTGAGGTGTCTGTTAAACAACATAGAACCTAACTTGTTAGAGAACTAGTCTATTTACACCCATCTAATACCTAATTTTATCTTCACACAACGTTCACATGAATATCAAACAACACAACATAAGCGGGTATTAGAAATTAACAAATGAAGATTTTTTTGTATTTTTAGTATCCTGGCAAAGCACTGTTGTGCTGTAATTTCGGTGCTCTTTATTATTCATGTGTGATATTCTTTACATTTGATGAAGTGGTTGAAATTTCCAAATAGACTTTGCTGGGAAGACTATGGTACAATAAAAGAATTATTCATTCATTTTTTTATTGTTTTCTAATATCTTCTCCTTTCTTAAGACACAGCATTTGAATTAATAAGTATTTCACTGCTTATAGGTAAGCTTGAAACATTTTTTTTACACAGTAAATTGTATAGAAGGTCTTTCTCCAAGGAGACACAAGGTTTTTTTCACACTATAAAAATATATTAACTGTAGTGTTTATAGATGGATACATCTCTAAATTTGCAATGCAGATACATTAAGCAATGCTTCAACATATTGGCAGAATATTCACTTTCCTGACATTCAGAAAATAGTCCTTTAGTAAGCAAAACTCTTTTTTTTTTTTTTTTTTTTGTTAAAGTTCCTAGTTCAACTACCCTACATGTCTTAAGTATTCCTAACAAAGTTTCATGGGCAAAAATTGAGGAGTTCATTGGCAAAAGGAAGAAGCTACCAACAGCTATTGCAGTGAGAAATCAGACTCATTCACAAAAGAGTAATTTTGCACATGCGCTAATGATAAGCACTGCCTATCTGCTTCGACATTCACAACAGTGAAGAGAGGTACAAACTGAAAAACATCTTCATTCAAGTGTTTGCAATGCAAAACTACAGTTCGTAAAAGACAGCATTTCAAACATCTGGAGCATAAATTCCATATTGTTACTGGGAAAATTTAACGAAATACTCTACAGAATTCATACGCACCAAGCAATTTTTATTGCTGAGTTGGTGACACACATATACTTGATACTGGTTTAATAAGTGTTTGTTCAGATGAATGAAATTGAATACAATTTAGTGGAGAGGAAATGGAGGAAAGAAAGAAGGGGAGAGATTTCTTTGCTGTTGATTTCCTAGTTCATTTGTTTCTGAAGGCAGAGCAAAGGAGACTCCTTAAAGCACTGAAGGACTAACCAATCATTTAAGTTGTCCAATTTTTAATAAATGTGGGTAACATATGTGCTTTCTGCCTTCCTGCAGACCATCAAAAAACATATATAATTGTAACAATATAATTGTAATACTTGTAAGGCTTATAAATGGAAAGCATTTCACTAGTCTTTGTCTTTGAAGTGTTAATCCCAGTTTAAAAGTGAGGAGACTGAAAGACAACATTATGATTTGAATTATTTGAATTAACAGCTCTCATGTTCTGAAATCATGGCAACATATTTCCTGTCTTATCAGAATATTACATAGTAAATGAATTGAAGCACTGTACTTCAGCAAAGAAATAAAGCTAGTTTTCTAATAAAAAACAAACACATTAATTTCAAAATGGAACATACTGCTAACTCCAGGGTTCCTGCTTTCCTTACACCATTATATGGATTAAACAACCAGTTTAGCTGCCCATTTTGTGTAGATCCAGTTGTCCTACTGGTGAAGTTCTAGGTGAATAAATGCAAGACTCCAGGAAGCCAGGGGAAAGTCTTCTTAAAAGCTTCTTCTAACACTGAGTTTTTCCAAGAGATTGACAGTATATGTAGAAAAGAAGCATATATACACACACATCTTAAACAAAACCAAGAACTCTATCTTTCTATTGCGAAAACCTTTCTTCAACAATCAAGGCATTTAAAAAAATAGACATCCTAAATTCTTTAAAAGTCATCCATTGTGACTTGCAATAGAGGATGTCTTCCATCATTAGTGATCCAGCTGTTCCTCTGGTTTTATGTCCTTAGCCAATAGAAACCTATAAAAGCAGTTTTGCAGGTGTTGTGCAGACACAGCTATAGAGGTTATCTGCCACATTTGGATACCTCTTCAATTATTTCCTGCAGCCTGATAATGACCAAGTATTTTCAGCTCAGAAGAAATAGCAGAAAATGTGGCATAATTCCCCCTTCCAGACTGCACAATTATTTTTTAGCAGCCTAACACGAGATGAGTTAAGACCTTCACCATCTTCAGAACTGAATGTAAGCTATGATTTTTATAAACAAATATACTGAAATCCCTAAAGATCTATATCCTAAAGAGAAATCCACATGAACACAATATGTGTCACACTCATCTATTTTTTTTATAACTGTGTTTTTAATTCTAAAAGCATTAAATGAAGAAGTAGCTAAAGAAATTAGATGCAAAATTATTTTAAGGAGTTTTTCTCCTATGGAAAAAACCAAATAGTTGAAGAGATCACCTCCACTCTTTCAGTAGTCTATGAACACAGTTCTCTGCAGAAGAAATATAGAAATAGTCTAGTCCAAATGGATAATCTCATAATCCTCCAGACAGCCATACTGGTTTTTATTTCCTATTTTGTGACTTTCAGAGGTAAGAATAAAACCAATTAAAAATTAAATAAAATAAAATAAATAAATAGAAAGGTGTTTGTTGTTACTATCTCATACAGAATTGAGAGTAATTCAAATACACTGTCATGAAAAATTAGAAATGATCTATAGATCATCTACTTTACTTGTCATATTAAAAATATGATAATTTATTTTTCATGATCAATATGTGCACTATAAATATAATTTAAATAATATAAGAAATATGCTGTTGAAAAGGAGATCTTAAATTGACATAAAATTTCTTCATTACAATCTTCATTTATTTAAAAGTCTCAAAAATAAGTGAAGTCAAATAGCTGAATTTTGAAAGATGAAAAAATCAGATCAAATGAATATTTCATAGTTCTTGAAATGCTTCTTTCTAAGTAATGGAATGTTTCTATATGATGTATTAGAGAATAATGCCCACAACTGATGGCCATTTATCCTTCTAGGTGGAAAAACAATTTTAAGAAAAAAAAATTTTACTTAACCTGTGGAGGTAGTCCTGAAGGGATTTTGGCTGGAACTCAGTCAAAAAAAGACAGTTTATGACCTTTGGAAGAGGGAGCAGCCAAGTCAGGAAGACCACAAGAATGTCAAGAGGTTATGCAGGGAGAAAACTAGAAAGGCCAAAAAACAGCTAGAACTTAGCCTGGCTAATACCACAAAAGACACAAAAAAAATGTTTCTGCAGACACAGTAGCAACAAAAGGAGTGCTAAGGAGGATGTTCATCCGTTTTTAGGTGCAGGGGCAAACATAGTGACAAGAGATAAGGAAAAGGTTGATGTATTTCATGCTCTCTCTGCCTCAGTCTTTAACAGTATGACCAGTTGTTCTGTGGGTACCCAGGCTCTAGCTGTAAGACAGGGATGAGGAGCAGAATGAAACCCCCATTGGAAATGATCACCCTTGGTTTGGAAATGGCCTCACCACCTAGACACACACAGACCTATGGGACCAATGGGATCCAATGGTACTGAGCCACCTGGAGCACTATCTCTAGCTCTGGGGTCACCCAGCATGAGAAAGACATGGACATGTTAGAATAAGTCCAGAATGGGTCCACAAAGATTAAGGTTAGTGTACCGCTCCTATGAAGACAGGCTGAGAGAGATTGTTCAACCTAGAGAAGAGAAGGCTCTGGAGAGACCTTATACCAGCCTTCCAGTATATAAAGGTTGTCACAAAAAAGATGGACAGAGATTTTTGTAAGGGTACGTAGTAATAGGACAAGCAATCGGGGCTTTAAACTGAAAAAGAGTAGGTTTAGATTAGATATTAGGTAGAAGTTCTTTACTGTGAGGGTAGTGAGGCACTGGCACAGGTTGCCTAGGCAAGCTGTGGATGCCCTATCACTGGAAGCGTTCAAGGCCAGGCTGGATGGGGCTTTGAGCAACCTGGTCTAGTGGAAGATGTCACTCCCCATTGGAGGTTAGAACTGGATGATTTTTCAGGTTCCTTCCAACCCAACCCATTCTGTGATTCTACGACTGTATGAATGCCTTATGAGGAGTGACTATGGACTTTGGATTTTACTAGTTTGGAGAAAAGAGGGTGAATGGCCTAGATTCCTGAAGAGAGGAAGTGGAAAGGAAGGCTCTGTTCTCTGTGGGGTTTTATGATAGAATGCATGATAATGGTTCAAAGTTGTGTCGGGAGGTTTAAACTGGAAAACAGAAGCATTTCTTTACCAAGAGTGGGGTCAAACACCGAAATAGGCTTCTGAGAGCAGTGGTTGATGCCTGAGCCTGTAGCCTGTCAATATTTTAGAGGCTTTTGGACAATGCCCTTAGTAACATGCTCTAAATATTAGTCAGCCCTGAACTTGTCAGGTAATAGACTAGATCATCCTTGTAAGGTCCCTTCCAACAGGAGCTAAAAGTTTTCTGGAACTCCAGTTGGAAATTCTATTCTATTCTATTCTATTCTATTCTATTCTATTCTATTCTATTCTATTCTATTCTATTCTATTCTATTCTATTCTATTCTATTCTATTCTATTCTATTCTGTTCTATTCTATTCTATTCTATTCTGTTCTATTCTGTTCTATTCTGTTCTGTTCTGTTCTGTTCTGTTCTATTCTATTCTATTCTGACAAAGTTTCACTTCTCATTTCTTGGTTGGTAAGCATGCTCAGAAAATGTTTCATGTTTCTTGACACTGTTGCTGGAATTTTCTAATTTATGTTTATCTCTTTACTGTGAGGAAGGCATTAGACTGACACTCAGTGACCAATGCTGCCATTTGATCTTATAGTACTTAACTTGTTCTAAAATTTGGTGTTGAGTTCTTGTAAGGTTTCTAGTTTTGTTTACGCCTCACTTGTTTTTTTCTTGTATGTTGTCTCATGATTCAATTATCAATTGCTTATTGTCTTGTGCAGAAAATGACTAACATTTTTTCTCTCTCCTCACTTTCTTAATTTTTGGGCAAAGTTGTTGAATACTTCAAAACAAGAAGAGTGGAAGTCTGTTTGAATAGGATATTTCAACTTAATGTGTTTATTTTTAGTTTGATTTAAATATTTAATTACTTATCTAAGACATTAACATTATTGTAAAGTTCCCCACAAAGTCAAAGAGTACTTCCTTGTTTTCACATGAAATTCCAATGTCTTTTAACTTTTTATTGATGCCTCTTGTCACTGAGCAACACTTAGAAGAGTTTGTTTTACTCTTTACTCAGCCCCTCATAAATGTGTCATGAGATTCTCCTGTCTTGACTTTTCTAGGCTAACATTCCCAAGGTCTATCAGCCTCTCCTCATACATCATAATTCAGTATCTTAATTATCTTTGTGTCCCTTCACTTTCTCCGGCATGTCCATGTGTCCCTTGTATTGGGGAACTCAGCACTGGACAAGAGCACTTAGATGCAGAACAGGAGGTCTTTACCCCAGGAGCATGTTTCTGGCTCATGTTCAGCTTGGTGTTCCCAGGAGCCCCCATGTCCTTCTCCACAGAGCTACTGCCCAGCCCATCATCCTCCAACCTGTACAAGGGTAAGGTTTGGCATTTACCTTAGATGAACTTTAGAGGTTACTCAGAGTCTATTTCTCCAGCCTGTCCAGGTGCCTCTGAATGGCACACACATCTGGCTTATCAGCCACTCCTTCCTTTTGTTATCCTCTGCAAACTTGATGAAAGTACACTTTGTCCCATAGAACAGGTCATTAATGAAGATGTTAAACATCCCTTGGTTATCTCAAAACAAAAGGGGTGGAAGTCTGAGTGGGACATTTTCAGGCTCATATGTTTATTATGTGTTTTACCTAATTTAGACGCTAGAATGCACATCTAGGACAATAAATTCAGGATGGTTAATTATCTGATGGTGTGCAGGCAAATATTCTATCATACCACAAACTGTACTATTCTGTTCTGATAGTTAATAGATTATTAAATATATTAGTTACCCAATATGAAAAATCTATCAATTAATATACTCCTGAAAATACACTCAAATATAAATATATTTTTTCACAAAAGTGGTAGTCTTAATGTGAAAATATGAAAAACTAGATGATAAATACAGTATTCTATGACTCAAACAGAAAACAAACAGACCAAGCAATTATATTCCAGTAGTAGCATCTTTTAAGGTTGTAGAAATTACTATGATATAGCTGAAGCAAGAACACTCTGTAAAGCTAAACACAGAATAAAACAAGAAATACTTACAAATCTGAAAACTGGTAGGTAAACTTTGCCCTCCTCAGTAAGCTGAAAACCATTAAATTTATAATAACTTGTTCTTTGAAGTGCTAAATGTGTAAACAGTAGTTTTTGTCTCTCTTCATATTTCTGGGGTGAGAATAGATCAAAATTGTCTAAAAGCACAAATGCTTGTTCTGGGAGTATATCCAAGAAAGAAGACAGCAAAAGTGCTGTGAATCTTACAAGCGGACTTTTTTTTTCCTTTTTTTTAATTTGAGTTTTCCTCAGAGTCACACTCTCCCCCTGATTTTGTCATCATAACACCACCCTATGAAATACATGTATCCTTAATATGAAAAAGCAGTCTTGTAATAAAGAGAAATTATAACAATTTTCTCCACAGCAGCACTGTCAGAAACTGAACCCAGGCTCCTGGGAATGTGGCACAGCCTACGTCAACCATTTTTATATATGTGATCTGAAAGAAAGGGGAAGGAAAAGAGCATCTCTTAGAAAAAGATTTGGAAGCTGTCATCCTGAATGATGAATCACTATAGTTTTAGGAAAGAAAAATCTCTCCCACTATCAGCTTGGCAGTGATGCTGAAACAAAGCTAGCCCGATATTAATCTTTAATGTGTAACTCCTACTTGAAATTCCCTTCTCAATAATTTATATGGAAATTAGGTATTCCAGGCATACCAGGTTTAGGACTTTTTTGGGTCACTAAGTGTCCCATGCTTTCCTGCCTATATATGTTGGAGTATACTTGTATTCCTGTTTTGATTTGAGGAGCCTCACCATGCTTTGAGAAAATGACACCTCATTAAGAATAAGAAATACTTCCTCCCCAGTAGTCTGATAACTTCTCTGTCATTTCACAGCTCTTCCTCTGAGTTCTATATGCTGCTTATGCTGTTCCAAAATGACTGTTAACAGGGCAAAGGAATAAGTGTTTTGGGATTTAAGCTACCAGCCTTTCTGTTTGGACTTAAATCTGTTGGCAAGGCAACTGGAAGAAAATTGAAAATTATTTTTTAAAGAAAACAAAAATTGTAAAATGGTGGTGTATATTTTAATCGGATTCATTTCTTTGTGGCATATATCATCATGTTGAATGTGCAAAAGAAATCTCTGCTATAATAGCCTTCCTCATCATGCAAAACAACAAATTTATACAAGTCAATTGTCCCCATACTTCTTTTTTCAGCCTTTCCAGCTGTGCGATCAGCTTTCCTTAGTCCTTGGTGTGGAGGTCTGTCAGCAGCATTGCACAGCCTACAAATTAGAAAGTTTAAGAGGTGGCAGAATTTGGACTGCAAACCAATTGGCCCATGGAATTGAAATTCCATTAAAAAAAAAGGAGCATCTTTTCCTTCTCTTTGAGTTGCACAGTTTAACTCAAGATTTTTTTATAGCTTGTATAGACACTCTCACATCTTAATTCTTCTAGTTCACTATCAACTGGCAAGTCATAGATATGCTGATATGCTGATATACTCTACACGTTATCTCAGTCTCTATCTCAAAAAAAAAAGTTGCCAATTTTATAGGAAGAAGTGACATTTTTGAGCTGAGAAGCTAAATATTTATGATTTTTAAAATATTCTTATGTTTAGAGATGTAACTCTTTCTTTCATCTTTATTTCAAGTTTCTTTCTTAATATCTCCTATTCCATTCCTGTTTCTGCTCAAGAAATACAATGCAGATATTTAGGCCAGATATGTCACCTCTTTCTCAGGGCTTTCACAGTTCAGGAAAAATGGGAAAGAAAATTTTGCTCTTAATTCCTGCATATGTCATCCAAAAAATTGATTCCACATCCCTGAAGAGGGATGTGGAATCAATTTGTCTGAGGAAGAAAATAAAGAAATTATGTCTGTAAAGATTGTTGTAAACTCATGAACATGCTTGGATATTAAAATAATATCAATGAATTACATGCAGAAGCTAAAGGAGAATAAATAAAGGGCACACACCACAATGTGGGAAGTAAATCTGATAAATGGGAAAGGAAATTACTTATAACACTGATATTTGAAATCATCTCATTTTGATGACTGTCAAGGCAAAAAGACTGAGGAATAGTATATATTAGCACCTGCAATACATGAAATCAGCCAGAGCTAGACAGAAAACAAAACAAAACAAAACTAAACCTCCACAACATTTTTTTCCTTTACTAGGAAGTACTATCAACTATCCTGAAAGCCTGACTTATTGCTTAGAGATTATTCTAAGATTTCTGTCATTGTCATGGCTTTTTAACATTTCTAACCAAATTAAACTAAAGGAATCCTCTTTCATAGGAGCAACATAAGAATATTTGGAAATATGATATATAAGCTGCACTGTTATAATTAATAAAAATGAAGGATTTTCTTTATTTAATTTCACTGATCAGTTAAGACAGAGGTAGAAATTACGTGTATCAACCTACAAGTTTCATTAAGCCTAAATTATGAAACAGCATGCTAGTCTGCCTGTTATTCTGTGAATAAGGGGAGATCACTGAGTATTTTATGCTTAAATTTTTCAAGATGTTTGTCATGAACATCCTTATAGTCACATCATTGAAATACAGATTAGAAGATAAAATAAGGGTGGTTGGAAAATTAACTGGAGAGCCAGGCCAAAATCATTGTAATGAGCCCAACTGTAGACCAATTAGTAGTGTTGTATTTCAGAGTTTGATTCTAAGAGCAAATAGTGTTTAATGTCTTTATGACCTACATGGATCATGGAACCATAGTGTACCTTCAGCAAATTCAAGGTGGCAGACTGCAGGGAGCTGTCAATGCACAGAACTGTTCTTGCATTCAGCTAATCAGAAGCATAGGAAATGCTAGAGAAGTAAGGAGACAGGAACTTCATAAATCTCTTCAAAACTGAACACAAAACTTGGATCCTGGGCTGGACAAAAACCTACAGAAGAACAGTTTGGGGCCAAATATTTAGGAGTAGCTCTGTTAAAAGGTCTCAGGACCCTGTGGGACACCAGGTTGGCCACGACACAGCAGTGACCCTGACCAGAAAAGAAGCCACTGCATCCTAGACTCCACAAGAGAGATGCAGTCAGCAGGTCTGAGGAAGGATCCCGCCCCAGTGTCCAGGACCTGTGAGATGCACCTGACTGCCCTCTCCAGCCTGAGATTCCCATGTACACGGCAGAAACTGATGTACTAAAAGAAGTTCTAGGGAAGCCACGAGTTGGTTGAAGGCTATAGTGTGGGGTGTTTGATGAAAGTCTGTGGGAGCTGTGTTCCTTCAGCCTGGGAAGAGAAAACATGGGTCCCTTTTGAACCCTTTAACCTTATTGGCATCTGGATGTACCTAAAGGCCAAATTTTTCTCAGAGGTGCACAATAGAAGGATGAGAGAAAAGGAGCATAATTTCACCTCTTTCACCTTAAAGATGGTTAAACATTGGCTCCAAAATCATATAACATGATATTTAAAAACTTACTTGAGAGGTCTGTACCTATTTATTCACTGTACCTATTTTAAGCAGGTTTCTGGACTAGATGATCCCCAGGTATTACTTTCCTTCTATGTATATGTATGTACTTGTTTGGCTGAGATGAAGTTAATTTTCTGCAGAGCCACTCATATTGTGCTATGTTTTGGATTTGCAGTAAGAATGGTGTTGATATCATACTGATGCTTTAGCTATTGCTGAACAGTGCTTATATACCAAGAAGGCATTCCATTCTGTGTTTTCCACTCTGCCTCACTAGAAGCTGGCAGGGACACAGTGATAACGTCTGACCTCTACCACAAAAGGGATATCCCATACTATATGATGTTGTGCTCAGCTATAAGAAATGGAGTAAAGAAGCAGGAGGACAAACATTTGGAATTACAGCATTTGTCTTCACAAGTTGCATGTGATAAAGCCCTGCTTTCCTGGAAATCACTAAATATCTGCCTGTCCATGAGAATCAGAGAATAAGAGAATCAAAGAATGGGATGTGTGGAAGGGACCTGAAAGATAATCTAGTTCCAACCCTGATGCAGCAAGCAGGAAAATTTTTCAGTAGACCAGGTTGTTCAGAATCCCATCCAACCTGGTCTTGAAAATTTCAAGAGCTAGGGCATCCACAACTGCCCCAGGAAACATGTCCCAGTGCCTTTACTACCCTCACAGTAAAGAAGTTCTTCTTCACATCTAGTCCAAACTTACTCTCTTTTAGTTTGAAGCCATTCCCCCTTGTCCTGTCACTACAGGCCCTCGCAAAAAGTCCCTCTCCATCTTTCTTGTAGATCTCCTTCAAGGACTGAAACATTGCGATTAGGTCATCCTAGGGCCTTCTCTCCTCCAAGACAAATAATTCCAACTTTTTCAGTCTTACCTCATAGTTGAGGTGTTCCATCCCTCTAATCACCTTGGTGGCCTCCTCTGGACTTGTGCCAACAGGTCCTTCCTATGCTGAGGACCCTAGAGCTGGGTGCAGTGCTCCAGGTGGGGTCTCACCAGAGCAGAGCAGAGCAGAATCCTCTCTCTCAACCTGCTGACCACACTGCTTTTGCTTCAGCCCGGGATACAACTGTCTTTCTGGGCTTCAAGTACACACTGCTGGGTTCCTAAGTCCTTCTCCACAAGGTTGTTCTCTATCTGTTCATCCCCCGGTCTGTATTGATACAGGTGCAACACCTTGTACTCGGCCTTGTTAAACCTTGTGAGATTCCCACGGCCCACTTCTTGAACTAGGCCAGATGCTTCTGGACATCTCTTTTCTCAGGTGTGGCAACTGCACTAGTCAGCTTGGTGTTATCTGTAAACTTGCTGAGAGTGCACTTGATCCCTTCATCTGTGTCATTAATAAAGATATTAGATTACACTAGTATCAATATGGACTCTTGAGGGACATCAATTGTCACTGATGTCAGTGGGGACTCCGAGCCATTGACCTCTCCCCTCTAAGGGTGACTGTCCAAGCAATTCATTATCCACTGAACAGTCCACCCCTTGAATTTCCTGTTTAGAGAGACCTGGTGTTGCAGGGCAACTTGTCAAAGGCTTTACAGAAGTCCAGATAAAAGACATCTGTAACCCTTCCACTGCTGTAGTCACTCCATCACAGAAGGCCACTAGGTTGGTCAGGCAGAACTTGCCCTTTGTGAATCCATGCTGGTTATTTCAAATCACCTTCCTGTCCTCCATGTGCCTTACCATAACTTCTAGGAGAATCTATGATCTTACTAGGCACAGAGGGGAAGCTGGCAAGTCAATAGTAATCAGTCCTCCTTTCTAACCTTTTTAAAGATGGGTACCCTGTTTCCCTTTTTCCTGTAAGCTGGGACTTCACCTGATGTTTCAAATATATTGGAGAGTGGCTTGGAAACTACATCAACCAATTCCCTCTGGACTCTAGGATGCATCTCATCAGGTCCTATAGACTTATGTACATTCAGGTTCCTCAGGTGGTCATGAACCTGCTTTTTACTCAAGTAGAAAACATTTTGCTCCCCCAGTCCCCTTCCTATTGTCCTTCTAGTTAACAAGAGTGAGAAGAAAGGTCACCATTAAAGACTGAGGCAAAAAATTTCTTGAGTACCTTGGCCTTCTCATCCACTGTTACCAGTTTTCCAGCCCTGTTTATTGGGGTGGGTACACCTTCTTTGATCTTTTCTGGTTAACACACCTATAGAAGCCCTTCCTGTTATTCTTTGGGTGCCTTGCCAAGTTCAGTTCAAGCTTTGCCTTGGCCTTTCTTGACCCACTCCTACACAACTGAATTCCATCTCTTTACTCTTTCCTGGTCAGCCATCCTACCTTCTACCTGTGCAGGTAGCTTCTTTCCCTTTAGTTGGCCCAGAAGTCCCTACTCGGCCATGGCAGTCTCTTGCCTTCTTTGCCCAGTTTCTTGCTTCTGGGTCAGCTCTTGTGCTCTATAGAAGTCTTTCTTAAAGATCTGCCAGGTCTGATCTGCTCCCTTGTCCCTAGGGGCAGCGTCCAAGGGGATCCCACTGACTCTCTCCTTGAAGAGTTGGAAGTTTGTTTTCCTAAAGTTCAGGGAGATAACTTTACTCCTTACCTGACCCATATCCCTCACAACTGCAAACTCCACTGATGCATTATCAGGTCCTGATGTCCCAGATTAGCTTGCTTACGTTGATGCCCACTAGATTCAGTATCACATTCACTCTGGTAGGGCTGTCTATTACCTGGTTCAAGCTCTCTATGCTTTCCAGGAGTCTCTTGGATTGCATACAGCTTGCTGTGTTACTTTCCCAACGGATGTCAGAGTGGTTGAAACCCCTTAGAATGACAAGAGTCTGCAAGCATGATGTTTCCTATAGCTGGAGCAAGAAGGCTTCATCAATATTCTCCCACTGATCAGGGCTCTGATATGATTCTTATGCACAGGCTTTCCAGTGCCCCAGAGCTGTTCTTCAGAGACAACTCTTCACACTTAATCCACCTCTTGATGGAGAGGGTAACCCCTCCACCTCTTCTGCCTCTTCTGAACAACCTGTAGCCAGTAGTAGCTGCATGCCAGTCATGGGATTGGTCCCACCAAGTTTCAGTAATAGCAATAAGATCATAACTTTCTAGCAGAGCATTGGCTTCCAGCTTCTCCTGTGTGTTGCCCATGCTGTGTGCACTGGTGTAAAGGCACTTCAGCTGGGCTGTCAGTCATATCACCTTCCCAGAGGAACATGCCGAAATTCCTTTGAGGTATTTCCATACTGTTTCCATGTTGGCTTCTGTTACCTCAGAAGTCCCTGGCTGGTCTCTGTAAGACTACAAGTGTGATCCAGTGAGGTTAGCACAGTTCAGAGTCACTGGCAATGGGCCATTCTTAGCAAGTTGTTCCTCTAACCTTGGCCTATCATCCCACAGCTTGCCAAAGGCAAGCCTGATTTTGTTCCCCTTCCCTGTCATATCTAGTTTAAAGCTTTGCCAATGAGCCCTGCAAGTTCCCAGGCAAAGACTCTCCTCCATAGCTGAGTAAGGTGAGTCTCAGTGATGCCAGCATGCCTGCTGCTGTTTAGGCCATTCTGTTGTCAAAACCCACAAAATTTTAGTGGTGATACCAGCTGCAGAGTCACATGTTAATAGATTCAGCCTGTTTGTTTCTTCCAGTGTTGCTACATTCAACAGGAAGTATAGAGGAGAATATAACTTGTGCCCCAAATTTCCTCACAAACCACTCCAAGGTCCTGAAGTCCTTTTTGATTGCCCTTGGACTATGTGTTGCCACTTATTGCCCCCTACATGGAAGACCAGTAATAAGCAGTCATCTGAGGGCACACCAGGCTAGAAAGGTTCCTGGTGAGGTCCTTAACCCAGGCTCCAGGAAGGCAGCAGACATTCATATGCATTGGGCCTGGCTGGAAGTAGTGAACAAAGTCTTTAATTTGCTTTGTTTGTACGTGCAGCTTTTTCTTTACCTATTAAACTGTCGTTACCTCAATACCTTAATACACTTTTATCCTTTCAACTGTCTTCCCTATCCCAGTGTGGGTGAGTGAGCAAGTGGCTGTGTGGGGTTTAGCTGTCAACTGTGGTTAATTAACAGAGCATATAATTTTTTGATGAATATATGATCAACAAAGCTTCTGCACTTTTAAGGTCATTATAACATTCCACGAAATTAAAGATGTTTAAAAAGACTGAAATTTGTTTTGATTTTTTTAAGCAAAAAAGAAACTTCACTCAATTTACAAGGATTTTTTAATTCTGAACTATAATTTTTCTCTCACAGTCCACCTTCTTCACATTTGCAAACTTCTGTACCTTTCTATGATAAAGTTTCTGCTCCTATCAGTTTTCCAGCAGATTAATTTTCAATTTCGTGAAATGTGCCCAGTATTTCAAATAAATGGCAGTTTTCATACATTACCATTAAGTTCATTCTCAGATATTCATGGGATAATTTTGGCTGATGGGCATCTGGGGAGGTCCCCAGCATAGGCAGGGGCCTATGCCCCTGCCCACAGCAGGCTCAGATGTGGGATCAGATTTTTCTATTCAGGGCTTCACTCACTCATTGCATGAAACACCCCAAACAAGAGATGGCCAAAACTCATTTGGCCTTGGCTCCATGCCTGGATTGTCCTTCAAGGAAAAAGGCTTCTGCTTATCTCCCTCCAGCCCAATCCTCTTGTGTTCCAGCTTCTGTTACTGCTTCTTGTCCTGCCACTATCCACGACTGTGAAGATTCTTCCTCAATCTCCTCCATTCTTCCTGTTGGTGCTAGGGATGCTGTTGTGTGAACACAAAGCCTTCCTTTCTCCAGCAGAACCCATCCCATCTCTTCAGCCTTTCCACACAGGGAAAGGGTCCTAGCCCCTTCTTTGTTGCTTTTTTTTCCAGTTTATCTATGTCCAAAACTGGACACCATACCTAGATGGGATATAGCAAGTGCTAGTCTTAGTTCTCAGACTCTATTTTAGCTAAACTTCATAGGGTCAATTGTGGCCCCTTCCTTACAGCTACTGGGGTTCACAGAAAACATCCTGGCTATCTAGCATGTTTCCCTCTTGCTGTTATCAGCAAGTCTAATAAGAGTGCTCTCCATTCCTTCTTCCACATCACTAAGAGAGATGTTCTGTTGGGAAAGTCTCAGGATAGACCCTGTACTACAGCACTGGTTACCAGCCTCCAGGTAGACTACAACCCAGTTAGCCCTGTGAGCTCTACCATCCAGTTGGTTATTTACTAGTAGTCGTCACATCCTCCCTCTGATCTAACTTGGATACAGGAGCATTTCAGGAGACAGTCATAAGCCTTGCTATATTCAAGGTAAATGCCACAGATGTCCACAGATGTCCACAGATCCAGTCATTTTATCACCAGGGCAGTCAAGCTAAAAATGTCTGTTGACTGCTTCCAATCACTTCCTTCCTGAGTCCTGAAATGTGATCCCAGGGGTCTCCATGTTTTTCCTTGGCATCAAAGTGAAACCAACCTATGCCTGTACTTTCTGCATTTATTCCTTTTGAACTTCATAAATGCATGCAACATCTTCTTTCCTGCAGTGGTTGGAGATCTCCCTCATTCTCCTTGACTTGGAAACAAGCGTCTGTGACACAGTTATTTCAAGAAGGCTTTGTCCACTTTACTGTCCTGATGAATAGTCTATAGCACACTGCTGACTTAGCATCACACTTAGTGGCCTATCCTCTGGCCCTGAAACACAGTCCCTCATCCAGTATTTTGTAAATCCCATAGGTGAGCCTTACACACCCAAAGTGGTCCTTCACATTTTGCGATATTGATATAGCATTGTAGCTGCACATGGAGCTCTAGCCCCTCCTGTTTGCTTCTCAGGTTGAAAGCATTTGTATACACACATTTGAGGCAGATGTTCCTCTGCTCTGTTTCATCACTCTGTGTTCCCATCATCCTGTACCCTTCTCCATTCAACCCATCTGGATCTTCCTCTCTTGACTGTGGGTCACAGAATCACAGAATATCCTGAGTTGGAAAGGGACCCACAGGGATCATTGAGTCCAGCTCTTGGCCCTGCACAAGACCATCCCCAAGAGTCACACCATGTGTCTGAAAGGACTGTCCAAACACTTCTTGAACTCTGTCAGGCTGTGACCACTTCCCTAGGGAGCCTGCTCCAGTGTCCCACCATCGTCTGGGTGAAGAACATTTTTCTAATATCCAACCTAAACCTCTCCTCATACAATTTCAGGCCATTCCCTCAAGTGCTGTCACCAAAGATAAGAGATCAGCATCTTTCCCCACTCTTTCCCTCACAAGGAACAAGGTCTCCCCTCAGTCTCCTCTTCTCCAGATTGAACAGACCAAGTGACCTCAGCCACTTCTCATCTTCCCCTCAAGGCCCTTCGCCATCTTCATTGCCCCCCTTTGCAGGCTCTCTAATAGCTTAATATCTTTTTTTAATTACAGTGAAAAAAACTGCACACAATATTCAAGGTGAGGCTGCCCCAGTGCAGAGCAGAGCGGGACAATCCCCTCCTTTGACCAGTTAGCAATGCTTTGCCTGATGTACCCTACGACAGTCTCCCTCCCTCATTTCACTAGTTTAAAGTGCTTCTCAGCACTTCAGCCAGTCTCGGCAAATGTGGTCTTGAAACTTTTTGTCAGGTGCATCCTATCTCCCCTCTGCAGTCCTTGATCCTCAGTGCAGGTTTCACTGTTGTGAAAGCTGCATCCCTGCAATTAGCACCTGCTGTGCAAGCAACTATTGACCCACAAGATCTATGCCTATTCCCCAAACCCTTTCTGCCTCATTTGCAGAACAAAGGGTACACTATCCCCTTTTCATATTCTGTAGCATAAATCTGGTTCTGCTTGAGGTCCTACTGATGTGCAGATCCCTTTATGACACCAGTCAGAAAGCCCTTCCCAGATGCAGAGCCTAGAGACTGCTGCACAAACACCTGCTCAACTAGTTGAACGTGGTAGTCACACAACAGGGGCTGCCTGGCAGAAACAGCTCCTTGTCACTACATGAAATGAAACCGTAATGTATGCAGTACAGTCACTGCTGTCTACCTAAAACACCTCCATAATGAAATCTAGTCAGCTTCTGTGTCTGGAATACTTGTTAGGCAGTAATTATTTTTGATTGTTGCTAAAAAGAGAAGATACTGTAAAGTTCAGATGTAGTGGGAAAGACTCATGGAACACACTGTGCACTTGCTGTTACTAGTAAAATTTCAGATAGACTGAAGAATGACCAAAATTTTTTCTAATCTCTTCTGCTTACAACAGTATAAAGTGTTCAAAATACTTGCAGCTGAAACATTTCACAAAGAAATAGGTACCTAACATTTATATTTTCTTTTTATTATTACAGATAGTAACCTTTTTTTCCTATCAAAATTACTTTCACTGGAGGAAAAACTTTAGAAGAGAACTGCTTACTATAAATTATTAACTTAAAGCTGACGGCAAATATTTTGAAGAGGAAAACATGTCTATTTTCCCCTGAAAATTTCGTGGTACTCTTTTACTGCACAAGCAATGATTTATGAAATGTCTTGTGTAATTGTGTGAAATAAATTTAGACCAAAAGACAAATAATTAAAAATTAGTGAAATTAACTCAGTGAGGGGGAAACTAGTCCTTGGGAACAGGAATACTATTTCATACTGAACACATTCTAGAGTTTAACAAGTTATTATCTGGTATAGGAATATGGGAATTTCTGTATTAGCATTCATCACAAATATACTTAGAGTTTTACATTCCACATGCAGTGGTAGTAGCCAAAACTGTACTTGAATGTCAGGGTTTTTTTATAAGACAAAAGTATCCTTTATAGTTTCAATTAATTTTTCTGTTTTGGTAACTTTGAAGATAAAGTGTTTTTATCATACAAGCATTGAGAAAAAAAAAAAATAACCTTTTGTCAGCAACAGAGATTTTTAACTTGGGTAGTAGAGTATGATTTACTGTGCTACTGTACCTGTACATAAATATGATGAAGCACTCTCTTTAGAATGCTTCTGTTGTCAAATATTCCCACCTTCCTCGGTTTGTACATACGCACATTAGCTATCTGTCTATCTACCTATCTGTCTATCTATCTAGATAATCTATCTATCTCTCAGAGAATCATAGAATGTTGGGGTTTGGAAGGGACGTCTGGAGATCGTTAAGGCTTTGAATATCTCCAGAAAGGAAGACTCCACACACTCGTAGCAATCTCTTCTAGTGCTCTGTCATCTGCATAGTAAAGAACTTTTTCCTTATATTCAGATGGAATTTCCTGTGTTTCAGTGTGTGTCCATTGCCCCTTGTCCTGTCACTGAAGACAATATGGCACCATTGTCTTAACACCTGCCCTTAAGATATCTGTACAGTGATGAGGTCCCCTCTCAGTCGTCTCTTCTTGAGGTTGAACAGGCCCAGCTCCCTCAGCCTTTCTTTGAAAGAGAGATGTTTTGGTGCCCTGATCATCTTTGTAGCTCTCCATTGGACCTCTCTAGTAGTTTCTTGTTTCTCATGTCCTGAGGAGCCCAGAATTGGACACAGCACTCTACATGTGGCCTCACTAGGGCTGTGCAGAGGGGTAAGATCACCTCCCTCAACCTGCTGGAAATGCTCTTCCTAGGGCACCCCAGGACATCATTGGCCTCTTTGGCCACAGGGGCATACTGCTGGCTCATGGACAGCTTATTTTTCACCAGGACCTCCAGGTGCTTCTCTACAGAGCTGCTTTCCTGTCTCTCTTGATGTAAGAGTGGAAAAAGGGAGGTATTCATGTTTTTCCCTAGTTGAGCCAGGAGAGACAAATGTGTAATACCAGGAAACAATCACTTACAGTCTGTAGGGCAGCACTGGAGAACGAGGTGTTAATTTTTAGATTAGGAAATTTTCACCTCAATATAAAGAAAATATGTTCTCAATTGTTGGGTTGTTTTAGGAATTTAAAAATAAATTGTTACTTTAGCCTACTACAAAAAAAAGGGCTAAATTCTTTCTTTACTTTGCGTACTTAAATTTGTGACTTCTCTTTATTGTTCATTTATTCTCACCTTGTTTTTTCTCTTTGAAAACAGAAACATAACTAGCAAAGTAGTGACAGTAGTATAGAAAAGGCAACTGATAGAATAAAATGGTATGACTTTTTGAAAGAGACAAGATTTAGAATTTAATTTGGGGTTAGAAAAACTGACATTAAATAGGAGTAGATTTCCAAAGATATGTAATCTGGAAAATTTTAAGTTCTGAAGAAGAAATACTGAATGAAGAAATGAAATTTTTGGGTACACCTTGTAAACTTGTTGCATTAGGCCACTTGCAGGTATGGTTCCCTGGCTCATCCAGTCTAATTCAATTTGCTGAGTGGTAGGACAGAAACTGAAATCCTGACCAGGATGGTAGCACTAGAAGTAAGAAGCTATAAAATTAAATAAAACAACTATTTGAATCAACTACTTGTAGCAAGTTACTTGGGCAGTTTAGAACTTTTTTGCTATGTATCCTTCAAACATGTAATGCTGATGTTCTGTAAACTGAAGAAAGGAATTCTTCTGCCTGTTAAAATAAGCAATACATTATGCACTCTTATTCATATGAGGGAGCAGTTCTTACACATAATATTTAAGAGCTGTTGTATAATTATTTCTGCAGGTGAGCACTTCAAAAATCCTAGGAGGAATGGTCTGTGCGATGTTGGGTACATTTTAATTACTTTTTATTTGGCTCTTAGGGATAACTAATGTCAGAGCACTGGAGAACAGAATGGAATGCAGACACTCATTAATGGGTCAGTGGTTCAAACCTACTCTAGGTCAAACATAACTGAAAGTTAACACCTAATGACAGTCACTGAGGGGGTATGAAATGTATTAGTTGTCAGTCAAATCGATAAGGAGGTTTCAAGATTAAAAAAAAAAAAAAAAAAAAGTAAAATTACAACCAGTTGGCAACCTAATGAAAGTCTGACTATCCTGACTTTTCCATAGATCCTCCCACAGAAGACAGCAGACAGATAATCTGTATGTCAGCTTTCTTGAATATTCTGAAGTTTTTTTTCTTGAATATTCTGAAGCTTTTATGTGTAAGAGATAACAACAGGTTCATTTTTAGATATTTGAAAGTCTTTTAACCAAGATAGGTTTTAAACATTTTGGGACAGAAACGTTTCTTTGCTTGTGCAATATGTGCCACTGACTGAAAGCAGTTCATAGTACATGGCTAGATCTCTGAAGCTGTGAGAGCACAAATACTCTCCAGTATGATATATATATGTATACATATATGGTATATATAATAGTAATAGCAATAGAAATATATACATAGAAATAACAATATTTTTTTTCTTTCTAGATATAAGATATTGGGGTTTTATAAAACTGTGAGATTCAACATACTTGCCTAATCCCCAAGAGAATAAAAGATTATTACAGATATTTAGGTGATGAGTAAAGTTTTCACCCAATTTCATTTGTCAATGAGCTAGATTAAGAGATAAATGGACGTCCCAGCAGAAAAAAATGCCAGTATTGTCCAAACAAAAGTTTTTCTTGTTCTCCTGCTTATATTTAGTAATTAATGTGGATTAATATTGAAGTTGCTAGAGCTATGTATAGAAATGGAAGATTACCTACAGCTCAGCTAAACCTCATCCCTGGTCACTAGAAATGTGAAAAAACCAGAATTCTCTAGCAAGACACTAAAAAACAGACAGGCAAGAGTAAAGTGCATGATACACCATACTTTTAATAGAATTTAAGTGTAAAGTGAAGCGTGTCTCAGAAGTGATGTCATTTTTTATACACCAGACACTATTGACAGCTCAGGGTGGCCTGTCATGACATGATGGAAATACTGTGTGTATAGCCCAGAGTTTTCTGGATAATACTGTTTTTAAGAAACACTACGTTTCTCTTGAGGGCATCATTAAAAAGAGGTTTTTAAAGCCTCTTAGATGAGAGTCTTAAAACCATGATCTTACTTGCACACAGCAATGCTAAAAGCAAAATACTATATGACTCTCTGGGGGGAGGAGACAGTGGGTGCTGGGTCAGAACTTGAAATTTTTAGATTATTATAGTTAGGTATACTGTACTCAAGTTTATTTTCACCTGTTTAGTTCTCATTAAATTAGTCATTCAGAGCTACTGTCTGACCAGATAAATATGTTCATTTTCTGGTTTTCAGATTTTGATACAAGAAGATATATGTACCATCAGATGAAATGGTAATTTCGATGTATGTCTCTGTAAATGAAATATTGCAGTCTGTACATACCTCTAAAAGTCTAGTCTAGATTGGTTCTTGGAAAGGCTATAGAAGTATAAAAATCTTACCCACACCATAGTTTTCTTTTTTTGAGCAAATCTGGTTTGCTAATCAGGAAATAAATACATTAGAACTAAGTTAAAATATAAAGAAATGTTTCACAGTTTAAAATTTTTTTAACAGTTTTAACATTTCTTGTGGTAAATGAAATAGAATTTATGAAATCACACTAAAGGGCACAGCATAAACAGGGTATACTGTCAGGTGGATCTCTGAAAGAAAAGTAAAGGACTTTTTTGATTTTTTTCTCTTTTTATGCCCTATTAAATGATCTAAAAGAGATTTCTGTGTTTAGATCATCATAACTGCAAATATAATATGAAATGAGATTAAATATCATCATTTTGTCTATACAACATAGTTGACTGTGATCAATATGATGCACACACATTTATTTCAGTGGACCAAATATTAGAAGTGTCAGTAGAACTGTTTTTAGGTTTTGCCGAGTTTGAGGAAAAATGACTTAAACTCTACTTGTTTATATCATGGTTCCTATTTCTCCTGAAAACAGCATATCCTTCAGAGAGCTGTCAATTCAATAATCTTTTCTGAGTACTCCTAGTAAATATTAACAAAATATTATAGGTGAATAAAAGTCAGTAATAATTATTATTGTTAATAATATTGTGGTCATGAAATCTCCATCCTTGGAGATACTCAAAAGTCATCTGCTGACCCTGGCTGAGCAGGGTACTTGATAAGATGACTTCCAGAGGTCTCTTTCAATTTCAAAGATCCTATAGTGCTGTGAAAAAATAATAAAAAATTGCCAGTGTAAGGACAGGTGCACTGTCTTACTCACTTTTATATTTAACTCACGAAAGAGAAACAGTGAGGAAAAAGACAGGAATCTAAATTAGAGGAAATTAAGAGAAAATTAGTAGAATATGTACATTTCTCTATCCAACAGCCTCTCACAGATCTTTTGTATGTGAATTTATCCAGTTTTTTTTTTTTTTAATCTCTTTTTATTTCTGAAATCCACAATCTGCTGTAGTTATGCACTGATGACACATCACAGGTTACCCTGTAAAACATCTATGCAAAACTGACAGTGTTTTCTGAAGCACAACATTATGAAATATCCTGAATGTTCACACAACATGAGAGGTAGTAACTCTTGAAGGAAATTACAAGCATAAGACACTTGACTTACCTTAAGATGCCCAAGTGCTTCAAGAAAAGCAACTACTATGCTAGCTGTCACTAAAATAACATTTTTGAAGCTAAGTGCTTTAAGGTGTTGCCATATACACTGGCACAAAGCTGAAAGATTTATTTGCCTCTGGTCCTAAAGAAAGGTTTAGGACACTATATCTCAGACTGAGCAAGTGTTCAACTATAGTGCTGTGGATATATAAATTGTTCCTGTTGGACATCTACCCAATCCTGTTATCAACAGAAAAATAAGAAATTTTGGAGAAATTAATGAAGAAACCTATCAAAATTATATTTGGCAATTCAAAATCATATGATATTTTAAATTTGAATAATTAATGAGAGAAAGTTTGCTTTAATTTTTGATGCAGTTCTTTCAGGTACATCCTTTCTTTCTTTCTTCTAAACTAATACATTTTTTTTCCAGGTGTACCCTTGTTTGTTTTCTGGATATTGTCTTCCCTCTCATTTTTCTGACAATTACTTAGAGGTCTTCAGATTAATTCTTTTGCTTTGTTATCAGTAACTGTGGTAGTTTCTGTCACAGGGTGCAAACTGTAGATTGAATTCTCAACAGCCACATTTGTTTTGTTCAGATCTAAGTGCAGATGCTGGCTTTTGGAAAGTGCAGACAGCTATGGGAAAGAAGGCGGTTATGTATTTTAGTTGACGTAAACCAAGCTCCATATAGTGTTGTTTCAGCCACCAGCATGTCCATGGGTGTCAAAGAGCTCCTACACACCTGAAATATTTGCTGAGATTACCACTGACACTTTCTATGCCACAAAACATTTGCCACAGGAAAAAAATAAACAACATTTGCTTACACAGAATTGCATAAATTCTTCCTCCTTCAGACTTTTAAATCTAAGAATGTATTTTAGTGAGTTATTGAATTCTTAAACCTGAGGTTTTCTAATGTGTAAAGTTTAATTGTTTGATTGTTTGCTTGCTTGCATATTTTAAGACGTTATGTTCATTAAATATTTGTGTATGCTTTATCTGGTACAATAAAAGAAAATCGAGTACTTATTGCCAGTTTAGAAACCTATGTTCCATTATTTATGTATTTATCCATCCGAATTTGCGAATGTCACTGCAATAAAAGTACCCATAAAATTTTAAATGAGTTAATGACCTGGATGTTAACTTTTTCAGCCTCAAGCAAGAAAAATCAAGAAATAATTTGAAAGGTAACAATATATATATTAATCTTGTGTTAGACAAGAATCAATAAAAACATGAAATTAATGATAAGTATGCTGGTTTTCAAGCTGGTATAACTTCGTCATTACCTCTGAATGTAAATTTCATCCATATCAATAGATATATAGGAGCTTCATTTTTAATTGAAAGTATTCCCTTAAAAAAGCAATATTTGTGAGAGAAATACCTCATGTACCAACAAGAACTTGAAAGAATTAAAAAAACCCAGAGAAATTATGGCTTGGTAACAGGATATTTAAAAAAGTCAACACAACCAAGACAACCAAATAAAAGTGATGATAATGTTAAGTACCAAATTTGCAATTGTTTCTTACAGGACGAATCTTCACAGCTAGGAAAAATGTAGCTTTAATTTCATTTGTTCATCTTTATAAAGTGATGCTGAACTGGTAAAAACAGATTAAGGTGAAAACAGAACAGAGAAATAAACAAAAGCAAATTGTGGAAAGCAGTAAGTGAAGTCTTCATGTTCACACAAGGAATTTCAAGCATTATGATATAAATTCTACTGAAAAACTTTGGTAGACTTAGTCTCTGAACCAATTTTTTTTTCAATAATTTAATTTTTTAAATCATATTCTCTCCTATTAGCAAAAACAAACAAACAAACAAAAAAAAAACCAAAAAACCCAACAACAACAACAAAAACAACCCAAACCAAACCAAACAAGAAAAATAAAAAAATTCCCCAAACAAACCAAATTAAACCAAAACCAAACCTCCAAAACTGTTTAATCTATTCATTACTTGAGAGTATTTTATATGTTCAGTAAATTACATGGCTTTCAGAACAGAACTGTGATAAAAATAGCAGGGTTTTAAGCCTATACTTGAACTGCATGATGAAATCTTTAGGAAACTTGTTGATGCATTGAATTCAGTCATAAGAATACAGTTGTGCAATTTTATTTTAGCCATAATGGTTGGGGTTTTTTCAGTGAGTTTTTGTGTATGTTACCCACAAATGATTAAAAAAATAAACCCTTGATGGTAAAGTCATTTTTTACAATATTTTCCCCATGTATTCTTTCCCAAACATTTTCTGCCTACTCATCTTCCACAAAAAATTAATAAAAACTTTATGCTAATGCCATCCATTTATTTTTAGTAGATCAGCTATCTCCTTGATTTTGCACAGTTACTGAACACCCATTTTTCTATCAAATGTTGCAGACCACCCATTACAAACAGACAGATAGGCAGGTAGATAGATAAACACACACACACACATACACACACACACAGCCACTGGCTGTGCTCAGGTTTCTCCGAGACCTCTGCTTTCTGCACTAGCTCTGTGATGTGCCTTTCTTAGCTACCCTATTTTATCTTCCTTTTCTCTCCAAGCAAATTCAGGAGTAATGTCACAGAAAAGGCAGACAAAAGGGGTGGTGGAAAAGCATGAGAGAGGCAATACCCAGCACTCAAATCCAGCCACTATCGTGGCTCTGCAGCCAAGACCTGATTTGAGAGACTTTCCCCCAAATTTCACAGTTGTTACGCATATGAGTTCAAAAAACCACAGATCTACACATGAGTTTCAATTTTGAAACAATTTTTGAAACAAATAGACAAATTATGTTGGAGTTTATTGTTCCTTTTTTTTTCTCACGCTATGATCTAATACTAAGAAAGTGTTAATTCTGGGAAAGGTAAGGGACCGAAAAGAAGGAAGGAGGGGCTGAAGCAGATTTAGCTGGAGTGTTGACTATCCAGTGACTTTAATATAGCTTCAGTAATGATCAAGATGTCAACACCCTGAGTTGTACATGCATGGAAAGAAAGAATATGAAATACTTTAAAATTGAAGACTATCACAAAACAAGAACTCTAATTAAGGTTAGATTGGGGTAAGGTAAAATATTTTCCTGTGAGAATCAAGAGACATTTTATGGATGTACCCTTCATTTGTATATCCATTTTATTAGTATATTGTGATAAGTATTTTTCCTGGTTCTGGTCAGAACAGGGTTTATTTTTGCAGTAGCTGGAAGGGGGTGTGGCCAGAACCCCAGTGTTAACCAATACTACCTCCTGTCATTGCTTGGGGGTGGTGGAAAGGGACTCTCTTCTGAGGAGAAGGGTTTCCTTCTGGCTCAGAAAACCTGGTGGGGGAGAGCCGATCAATATTTGTAACGTTGCTGTGGGCTTTGGAAGTCAACTGTTTCTTTGTCTCAGACCTTGTGTAATTATTTTGTTGCTGTTACTGTTCGTTTTCTTATGTCATTGCTGTTTCCAGTAAATTGTTCTTATCTCAATCCCTGATCTTTACCTTTTGACTTTCCATTTGAAGTGGGAAGACGGAGTGAGCACAGCATGGTTTTAGTGGAACTACTAAATGGGAGAATGCCATTCCTAAATCATAATAATATAGAAATTTCCACATGCAAAAGATACTCTTTACAATCCAACTCAAACTTCTGTATGAATATCTGAAAAATATTTGCTGCATAAGCCTCTTATGCATGCACTTTATTTAATAGCAATCATACTTAACATTTCTTTTTATAGAACAAAATCACTGCACCAACGTAGTTGTCTTCCTCCCAAGCTAAATGACAAGAAATTTTCTTTACTTCCTTTTGTAGAACAGTTACTTTACACATAAAAATATGTTGTTTTTCCACAGGTTTCTACTCAGACTACATGAAGCATGACACTCTCTGCCACATCCTGCACCTAAAATTCAGTCAACCCAGCTGTGGTTAATTTCAAGAACAAAAAGTGCTGCAGAAGCACTGAACAGGAACTGGCAGACTGTGGCTAATTTTGCAGTGTGAAGCAACTGAAGTACTCTAATATACTTTTCTTCTATGAGTAGCTGCATTCAAGGAAGAATGGCAGTACCTAAAAAGATTTCAATAAAACTGAAAGAGTCTACTTCTTCAGAAAATCAAACCCACAAATTCTTAGTTTTTTGAATGTCTGGCTGTTGTTTGGAGTGTCACTTCATATAGCCAACATAAAAAATTAATTTGTTGGTGATTCATGAATGCAAATACTATCTTGAATATTAGCATTTATGGAAATAAATGGACTAATTACTAGTTCTTGTAACAATTTCTTTCTTTTAGGCATTCCTATTAAGGACTTAGTTCAGCAACAGGCTTTCTGGTTTTAGGTCTCCTAAAAAAAGTGCAAAATTGTCATGTGGCCCACAATTTGGTTTTGGTGAAAACTTACTGTGCCAGTTCAGATTTTTTATTAAAAGACCCCAAAGTAATGCCTGTACTCAAATGAGCCACTTTAACTTTGTGCAGTCTATCACATGTTCTTCTGTAGATAGTGTAAACCTACATTCTTTGTTCTGGATGTCCCTATCACTTGGTCTATCTGATTTTGTCAAAATGGTTCTACCATTTGTTTCATAACATGTTTGTGATTGCACAGGTAACATATTAGTACTTTGGAAATCACAGTCTTTCACATCAAAACAAAATTAACAAAACAAAAGTAGTAGTCTGGTGTGATTGAAATTTGCACTTCTTTTCTCAGCCTTACACTTCCCATGCAACTCTGGATAAGCATTTATCTTCTGATTTGTTTGCAAATACTTTTCTGCCTCCTTTTCTTTCTTATTTCAGAAATCCAAATACATCACTGTCATACATATATGAGGCCACTTTATCCCTTTTCTTTCTAAGGGACTTGACCCTCTCTCAAAGAGCAGAGTAAAAGGAAAAAAAGCAACACAGTGAACTGAAATTAATCTGAGAATTAGGTTACATAAATCATTAGATGCATAAGGAAATCATAAAAACATGTCTAGCAAGTGTGTCTTTTTCATCAATATTTGTAGTTTCAGAGGAAATCTCTTATCTGGTACTTTCTCATACTAGTACACATCTCTAACACCTCTGGCTGAGGAATGAGTAGCCATCAAGCTGTTTGAAAATTTGCTTGAGAAATAAGTATTGCATTTCATCAACATGTTGCAGTAATTAAAACCTCTGAGAAAGATATACAAGTCCAAGGTTTTCTTCCTTCTTTATGATAAGCCATTAGACAAAATCTCTGAAAAATATTTAGAGAAGACATGGAAACTCTGACTTCAGTAGACAATACAATATAGAGATAGTTCTCTATTTGTTTTTGCTCTGAACCCCAGGAATTTTGAATTTTTTGACTTATTTGTTTACTTTGGGGTCTTTTTGTGCAAAACCACTGTTTCCACAAAAGAATATTTCCACTTGACATTACAGCTATAACTGGAACCTGGAGATTCCCTTTTGACAGCAATTTGAAAACAAGTGTCGTACATCACAGGTAAATGATCTAATAACAGGGCATCTAATAATAGTTACATCAAAGATTGACAATTTATTCTCTAATTGAAAAGTATATAAAATCTATTATTATTATTGCACTTGACAACTGTTTAAACAACAAGAAACCTTGTTGTTCTAAATTGTAAGTGATGTCTTCTTGCCGAGTAATAAAATTTTGTAATGTTCTACCAATTGGTAAAACTTTAGAAAAAAAACACAGACTATAAAACACATTATAAACTTATTCCACAAAATATGGGTTAAGTTTTAAACATAATAAAACTTAAAGACCGTCTTTGCAAAACACAAGTTACATTCATCAATTTGCATGTAAGACAGTCCTAGCTGAAGAAATAAATTAATTTTAAATTTGAAATATAGAATTCTGAGATCAAAGGACTCAGATGCTCAAAAGACTTTTTTATAAGTACTATCAGAGTGTGTACTATACAAAGTTCTTCCGTTTTTAGTAAATGTGTTCCCAGGACAGACAATTTAAGACAGTAAAGGTGTTGAGACATAGCTTATGTGTAACACATAGTTCAAGGGTAATAAAAAGGTGGCATAATTCCTTCACAGGCCTGAGCGGAAGTAAAGGTAACTCAAAACAAAATCCCTCTCAGGGACAGTCAGATGTAACCACAGATAAAACATGTAAGGTAACCAAAGAAAGTGTCCTTGTTACATTTTCAAAAACTTTCAATGAAAATTTCTCTTCAAAAATGTATCCTGAGTTAATTCTGCAATAGCCCTACTTTCACCCACTTGGGTAACAAATGTATTTTTTGGTCTAAGTGATAGACTGGGGTTTTACATCCTTATTAACAATTGAAGCTTGGTTTATTATACACTTTAAAAAGATGTCAATGAGTTATTTCTTCTGCTATTTGCTCAAAAAAAAAAATGTCCTTGACTGAGCTATAAGTTTTTAATTATCAACTTTAAAGACTATGTCATCATGTGAGACACTGGATTATTGTAATTATTATTGGTTCAGACCAAATCAAGTGGGTGTGTGGGGCATGGGGATATGAGGAAATGCCTTGTCCCACATGCCAACCAGCCCTCGCGACTATCCTTCAGCAGCCCTGGAGCAGCTGTCATTCAAAGGCAACCTGGGAGCACGCCCACAACCCTCCCCCTGCAACTTCTAAACCAGCCTAGGTTGGCTCACACAGGGGGAGCACTGCCCCTCATCCTGCCCCAGAGCCTCAGAGCGGCCAGGGGGCTGGAAGTCCTATCTGGGAGGAGCAGCCATAGGAGGGAAAAAACAATAAAAGCAGGAGCATATGCTCTCCATCTTCGACTGAGCCCTGTCACCTGGCCGTGTGGAACAGGACTCTCTGGTGATAGCTGTAATCTCTCTGTAATCTCTCTTTCTTCACTTCTTCTCTGAATCTCCTTTCTTAATATTTTGATTAACTTGGGTCTGAATGGGTTGGATTTTGCTAAATTGGATGGGTTAGCATATACTAAGTCAATACTTTGTGGAATGCTTTATTTTGATTGTATATTACGCTTTAAACTTTTGCCAAGATCTCTTATTTTTTCAAGAGGTTACCAGTAAGGGTACCCTCTGAGAAAATGTGTGCCACTTTTCTCCTTTGCGTTCTCTCTTAAGGTGTTAAAAGAACCGAGGACTCTTTTAATAATCTGGAGGGTGGATATCATTGGACTCTTGTATATTTTTTAAGTAAAATCTTTTGGTGAGCTAATAGCTCTGAGACTTGGGGTCTTAGACATCGGGACAATAGCAAAACAGATTAATAACCTAATCTGAATATTGAGGTTTTACATAATCTCTCTTTGCTATTTTTCTTTGAAAAACAGGTATAGATTCGCATTTCAGGTGCTTCGACTTAAAACAGAAGCAACGATGTAGTGTTCATAAAAACACTATTCTGTTATGGAAATCATTGTGAAACCAGAACTTGAGTATTGATGGTGTCACAGAAACATCTTTTGCACACATATATTTGTTATCTGGAGAAGACATTGACTGGAATGGTAGAAAGTTTAAAACATTAATAAAAATTAAGCTCAGTGTCTCTTAAGGATGGATTCTTTTCCTAGCAATAGTAAAAACAAAATGAAGCATCAGTCATCCAGGTTTACATTTTATTCCTTCTGAAACTATTTCTAATTTTTATAAGTAATGATGTCACATCATACAAAGCAACATATGTGCAATTTAATGAGTAATAGGGGAAGATCAGGAATTTTTAAAATATGTGACAACAGGTCTGCTTACCCAGACCTATTTATAAATGTGGAATTTACTAAATATTTATACAGAAACAGAACCAACTTCTAATATTCTTCAAAACAGTTATTTCCTTATTTAGACTGTTATATTTTTACTTTTTCTAGGACTCTAGATACTGATCCATGGTTACTTATCATATTGACTGATACACACATGGAAGGAATGTAACATTCTTTCCTACCTGCTAAACTAGTATTTATTAATTTTATTATTATCATAGACAATAATTGTATTTTTTAAATGACATTAAATGCCCCCTTTTTGGCATGACATAGCTCTCAGTACAAGGGATATGTCGTCAATTTGTTCAAACTATTATTCAAGAGAAACCAATTAACTTAAATCCAAGAAAGCAGCCTAATCTGAGAACTAAAATTTGATGACTTGAACAATAAATGTAGTGCTGTATTTAATGCCTGACAACACATTTCTGTGAAGACCATTTTAACCACAATACCTTCAGCAAAAAAGATGGATGCTTCTCCTTCAGGCAATTTGGTTAATATATAAAGGTGGACAAGCAGTTGCAGTGTAATCTCTAAGCTAGTGTGTTGATGCTACTGAGAAAAATACAGCTTCTTGAGTTGTTTTTGTTTTATCAAAATCGTGATACTCTTCTGTGTTGGCAAGGAAGTATGAGGTAACAAAAATGCAGTGAATATGCTTTTCATCAGCTGAAAATCTTTAATTGTAATAATTACAATGTAATGGTGTAAGTAGTAGGACAGACTTGAATATTTCCTCCTGTTTTTTAAAATGACCAATTAGCTCCCAGAAATCTTTCTTTAGACTATGTGAGTAGCAGTGAAAAATTTAAGGTTTTTTTCAAGTCTTGAAGTGTCTAAAGTAAAGGACATACTTTACCTCACAGAATCTCTATAAAAACCCCATGAAAGCACAGTGAATTAGGTAGAGATACTTGATTACCAAAATATCTAAAAAATTTTGTGAGAAGCATTAATTTGAATCAAGACAAGCAACACAAAAAAAGGATTATGTAAGGACATGCACAGAAAGCAGCAAAAAGGAGGTGTTTGGAAATAATTTTCTGATACTTAGTAGTCAAGACTGATTAGTTTTGACTCTCATGAACAGGTGTTCAAAAATATGATCAACACGGATGATGTTAAAGGACAGTATATTTTTTTTCTTTTAAAGAGCAAACAATCATCATTGACTCATTTTAAAATGTACTATCATAGTGGGCACAGTAGCCTCACCTTATTATACCTGTTTTTCTGCCTCCTGAATCTAAATTTCTTAATTGTGGATATTAGTGTGTCTGGGAGAAAAGAAAATTATCCTGTATTCCACAATTCTCTATTTTATTTAAGAATAAGTAACTCAGGTGGAGCACTCATCAGAATTCCAGCTCCTCGTTCTTCTGTAAATCCACTGCCCTCTTTCAGATGGCTTTTGGGAAGAACTGAAGAGAAGGATGTGGGTGCAAAAGAAGATCTGTGTCTGATTTATTGTTGCTGCTGCCTATTTAGGAAACTTCCTGAAAAAATCATCTCTGAGAAGCATATATGAGTGGGTATAATACACATGCATAAGTGATGGGCTTTGCAGCAGGTAGTACAATGGCACATCAATAAATGGAGGTTATTAGCAAAAAAATGTCAAATGAACTTCTGCACAGAATTGTAAGAGCTTGAGGAAAGAGAGTCAAGCTTCTATAGTTAATTTATTGAACACTGTTTAACGCATAAAGCTATGAATTTTACAGCTGTAAAAAACTATTAAGTAGAACACTTCCTTAACCTTAGTTTACTGCATTGTTAAATCAAAGGCAGAATTTTAATTATTTAATTAGAATTTGACTATTAGTTTTAGTGCTATGTTAGCACAACTTTCCACTTAGTACTGAATATCTCTGGTAAAATTTTCACTTTGTATTACAGGTTGTAGCAGAGGTAAACAAACAAACAAACAAAAATGAGAAATTATCCTTAAAGATAAATAAAGTGTGATTTTGAAGTTATGCTAAATTCAGAATGTAGCTTCTTCCTCTGGCCTTCTCTCTTTGTACAAGAAGAAAATCAGTGCCTGTTTCAACATATTTAGGCAGGTTCTCATTGAAATAACAGTCCTGGAAACAAAGGCTGTTTTCAGCAATTATGAGCTTAATAGGAAATAATTTTTATTTATTTCAGAATTTCATACTTCACATATGGAAATGACTTATGCCACATTTCAATAATTTTCTATTATCTCCTAATCAGATTAGAAATTAAAAAATAGATACTCCTAATAATAATATTTTTTAAAATAAATATTTTAAGTTAGGACATTTTCTTTTACTTTTTAATACATAAATTATGGTTGTGGATCATATGTTCTGTATTCAAAAATTAACTATTATCTTTTTGCATGTGCTGCTAGAAGGGTTCTTTCCCAATTGTGTGAAAAGTCATGAACATAAGCAGATATATTTGTATATCACAAAGAAATTATTTTCAAAGGTTTCCTTTCAAAGGTTTTTTTCCCCTCTTGATAATATGGATTTAGCTTTAAATATTTATTTTTAAGCTGCTATTTTGGTTATTGAATATAATTAAGGATAATTACACTTTATTTCTTTCTCTCTTTACTGTCATATTTTGAAACCCTTCACCTCACTAGTTGAGTCCTAATTGTTTCATTGTTTTTTAATGGTACATGGGAAAGGATTTATGTTTAAGTCTCTGCTAAATATTCTGTTTCACCACTCATTCCTGAAAATGTCAAAGTGACAAAAAAATTAATAGGTTTTAAAGAAGATTAGACAATTTTTGTGTCAAAGGCTTTTGATGCAAAAAGAAAGTACCCTTGGATGACTACTATTCTAGTTTAAATATGCAAGCTGACTGTAAGTCCCAGTTTATAATAAATAGGGAAAAAAAATAGTGTTTTGTATGACAATTTTAGATTTACATTTACATATCTCTTTTAGTCTTACTCTTTACATACCACTTTTACAAGTGTGGTATAGGGAAATTCCTCACAATCTTTTAAAAATCCAGGCCCTTAAGTTGCATAAAACTTAGCAGTTCTGTCAGTTGATTAATCTGTTTTGTAAAAAAAATATTCACATTGTCACTGTATACCTTAGAATTTAAAAGCAAATACAAAAGTCCGAATTTCTCATGTTTCCCTGACTTCTCTCTATGATCCTTTCCTCATTTTAATTCTTATTAAAGAGTTTCTTTCTTTGGGCAGAAGATAAAATCATGCAAGTATATAACAGATATCAGCAAAAATTCTCTTGAATATGTGCAGCATCTATTGCACTTTAGTAAATTCTTTAGAGGTTAAGCGAATCTCTATAGCTGGTTTCATACAAAACTGGGAGCTACAAAATTACTTTTCTAAAATCTGCTCCAGAAAAATCTGATCTCAATCAGTTACTAGTACTGTGCATATAAAGTGTTGCACATGCTTTCTACTACTTGTGAATTATGCTGAGAAGAAGTGTTCTGCTGACTAGTAGTTGACAAAGATAACATGGGGAATGAGCAAATGGGAGGGTAAACTGAAAGGGTGAGCTAATAATTGTAACAACACTCTCTTGTATCACTCTAAAACTTTTTAGTATTCTTTTAAATCTCATTTTGGTTATCTCTCAATGGCTTCTTTCAAAATAAGTTAAAATCTTAGAAGAATTTATTCAGCAATGACCTGAAGATAAATCTATGAATATGAGTAAGAAACTTTAGAGATAGTTTATTATTATTTTTGCAACATGCTGATACTTGTCTTCCATCCAGTTTTCTCCAAAGAAAATAAATATGTACATTACACTGAAGCTCAGGCTTTTTTTTTTTTTTTCCCCACGAAGGATATACTAACTTTGTGGCAAGACATAGTTATAGTTCAGCTTTGAATATGCAGTTAACTATAGCTGCTTCTGTCCATGTCAGATTCATCTGAAATGGCAACATAACTTAAATGACTACTAACTACAGTATAAAAGTAGTTTTTGAGTGTGTTATTTCTTCATTGACTGAGAAAACTCATACTTAAGAATCCCAGGTTTGCTCAGAACATATAGATTTAAGTAGGATTGTAATGAAGTAAGTAATGAAGTTATATGATAAAATAGATAAAATTATAGATTTATAGATAAAGTTAATTTCTCACTTGAAATTAAACTGTAAAGCAATGCTAATTTAATAATTGAGGTGTACTGAAGAATATGTCTTGAATATGACCCCTTGCCAATCAGAATATTAGGCAAGAAAATAAATATTAGTAACTCTCAAAGAGATAAAATATCTCTTCTGTGAAAGTTTCTTCCTGATTCAAAATCTGTTTCCGGAAAAAATGAGGTTTGTTGAATCAGATAACCTGTAGAATTATTTGTCATAGGAAAATAATTCTGATTTAAATAAGTTGGAGAACAGCACTAACTTCATTTTAACTGAAATCGCAGAATAGCTGCAGTTGGAAGGCACCTTTAAAGATTATCTGGTCCAACCTTTCCCTGGAATTAGTAGGAACATATTGAAATAGGTCAGGTTGCTCAAAGCATCTACCTAGATGGGGCATCTACCACTTCTCTGGAGAACTTGTTCCAGTGTTTTACCATTCTTCCTGTGAAAAATTCCTTCCCTATATCTAGTCTAAATCTACTCTCTTTATTTTAAAACCGTGTCCTATTGCACAAGCCCTACTGAAAATTCTGTCCCCATCTTTCTTATAAAGCCATTAAAGTATTGAAAAGCTGCAGTGAGATCTCTCTGGAGCCTTCTCCAGCATGAACACCATCAACTCTCTCTGCCTTTTCTCATAGGAGATGTGTTCCAGTCCTCTGATCACTTTGGCCCTCTTCTGGACTCACTCCAAAGCCCCATGTCAAAGCTCAGAGCTGGATGCAGTACTCCAGGTGGGGTCTCACAAGAGTGATCAGAGGGGCAGAATCCCCTCCCTGACCATCTGGCTATGCTTCTTTTGATGCAGCCAATACAACTGGCTTTCTAGGGTGCAAGTGCACACTGTTGGCTCATGTTCAGCCTTTCATCCATCAGTATCCCCAGGTTTTTCTCTGTATGGCTGCTTCCAATCACTTCTTCCCCCCAGCCTGTAATGATAATAGGGATTGCACTGACACAGGTATAGCACTTCAGTCTTGATCTTGAATGTCATGAGGTTCCCATGGGCCCACTGCTTCAGCTTGTCCAGATCCCTCAAAACGGGGTCCCAACCCTCAGGTACTGCTCCTCTTGGTGTCATCTTCAAATCTACACAGAGTTTCACATGATCTCAGTCTATATGGTTGATGAAGATATTGAACAGTACTGGTCCCTGTATATACCCCTAAGGGGCACCTGTTAAAAACTGATAGAAATTCACTGGCTTGAACATCCCTGTGCTGGGGCGAAGGGCAAGTTCTGCCAAGGCAGGATGGTGCACTACCCCATCCCTGCTCCATCCCTAGAGCCTTTAGTCCAGCCCAGAATGGCTATTAGCCACTGGCACTCCTGAAGCCCAACACACCCCCTGGAGCCCTTAACCCAGCCCTGCATGGCTGGCAGACCAGAAGCCCCACCTCAGGGGCTTCTGGACTGGACTGGGGCTGGATGGGAGCTTCTGCTCTGGACTCAGTTAAAAGCAACACCATGTGGCCACTGCATGGTCACAGCATTGTTATTTCCTGGAGTCCTGGTAGCTGGATTTATGCTGGATCTAAGGAGGTAGCTGGATCTCTATCCGTTTCTCTCTCTCTCTCTCTCCCTTTACTTCCTCCTCTTCTTTTAATTTCCTTTTCTTTGGTATTTGTGGAATTTGATATGTCAGTGATTATATGCTTGTTTTAAACTTTTGCAAAGTTCTATTATTCTCCAAAATTTTCAGTAAAAGTGTGTTATTCTGACCCTTCGAAAAGTGCCATGTTTTTTTTTTTTCATGCACAGTCTCAAGGTATAAAAGAACCGAAGGCCCTTTTAATAAATCCCTTGGACGGGTCTTGGAACCTTGTATATTTTTAATGTAAACCCTCTTTGATGAGGTCATGATAAGACCCTGAGGTGTTACAACACCATTCATCACTGATCTCCATTTGGACACAATTAGGTGTTGATGGATATCTTCTGGATGTGATCATTTAACCAGTTCCTTGTCAATGCATCAAACCCATGTCTCTACAATTTAGATAGAAGGATGTTGCAGGGACTGTACCAAAGGCTGTACAGAATTTCAGATAGGTAGAATCCATAGCTGTTTCTTTGTCCCTAAATGTAGTCATTCCCTAATAGAGGCCACTAGGTTGGTCAAGCAGGACTTGCCCTTGGTGAAGCCATACTGGCTGTCTCAAATCAACTCCCTGTCTTCTGCATGAATTAGGACATGGTTTCCAGGAGGATCTGTTCCATAATCTTCCCAGGCATAGAGGTCAGCAGTTCCCAGGGTTCTCCTTTCTACTCAGTTTTCAAAGTGCCTTAATGATTTCTTTTTTCCAGTCACCATGGACTTCACATGACTGCCACAACTTTTCAAATGTCATGGAAAGTGGCTTGGCAATTACATCAGCAGTTCCCTCAGAACTACAAAACAGGAGAGGTGTGATGAGAGATGGGGGCTTGCAAAAAAAGTGCCAACAGCTCCTCTGGAGTGCTGCCTTTGCCCACTTACAAAAAAACCCCAAACCCAAACCAAGGTAAACAACTCCAGGCTGTAAGGGGCTTTGAGCCACTTGGTTTAGTGGAAGAACTCAAACCATTCTGTGACTCTGACTCTGGAATTTACTTGGGCAGGTCTTGTAGACTTATGTAACATTCAAGTTCCTCAGCTGATCATAAATCTGATCTTCTTGTACAGTGGAAACGATTCTGATCTCCCAGTTCCTGCCTTGAGATTCATCCACTTAACTGGCTGGGAAGAGAAATCAACAGTGAGGCAAAAAGGTTGATGAGTATGTCATCCTTCTCCTCATTCATTATTTAGACTGACATACCTGTAGAAGCCCTTATTACCACTCTTTACATCCCTTGCCAAGTTCAGGTCAAGATATGCCCCAGGATACCTTTCACTCTCTGTGCATTTCCTTCCTGTCCTCTAGTTTGATTAGCATTCCTTCCCTGATTTCTTACACCTGCGGATTGAGAGCTTTTGAGCTTTACAGAAAGCATCATTAAGGACCTGCCAGCTCTGTTCTTGCTTCCCTGTCCCTGAGGGGAGTTCCCCAGGGCGTCCCCTTGACTAACCCTTTGAGCAGCTGGATGTTTGCTTTCCTAAAATTCAGAGCCTTCACTTTACTTAATTGTCTAGCCCATTTCCCATGGATTGCAGGGTCCAGTAACACATCCCCTGTAGTAGGGCTGTCTATTACCTGGCCCAAGATGCTTTCATCCATGCACTCCAGGAGTCTTTTGGACTACCTATTCCTTGCTGTGCTTCTTTTCCAGCAAGTTTTGGGGTGGTTCGAGTCCCCCACCATGACAAGACTCTGGAAGCACAATGCCTCCTGCAGCTGGAGCAAGAAGGCTTCATCAATAGACTCCCCTTCATCAGGCGGCCTGCACTCAAAACCAGCCACAAGGTTCCTTTTGTTGCCTTGGCCTCTGATTCTACTCAAAAATCTCTGATGAGCAACCGATGTCAGGTCATTTTCATATCTTTTTGAAAAAAGAATTAAAAAATTATTTAGATAATGTCGTATCAAAGTAATTTTGAAAAATTCTACCTGAAAATACATATTAAATGAAACATTCACTATTATAGAAACATCTTTGATGGAATAGCTGAGGTTGGTAGTCACATGAGGCTCAGTCCTCCTCAAGCGGAGTCAACTGCAACAGGTTGCCCACAGCTGTTTCCAATTGGATTTATTGTCTGCAAGGGAAAAGCCTCCACAATCTCACTGAAAGCCTGTTTAATTTTCAAAGGACCAATGCCTCCCAAAAAAGGAGGGTGGAAAATCCCATACAGGTCAAAAAACCCCTCACCTATAAATTTTTTTTTTTGTGAATTTTTTTATTTAATATTATCACTCTACTGGTCAGTAATTATCCTTCTGTCCTTCAACAAAAGCCAGATTAAATATCTCTTTCTCATTTAAAGGGACTTGCTATATCTGAGTCATCAAGCATTCTTGAGAGGGATATTGCAGGCAAAGTGTGCATTGGATTTCTTCCTATTATGCATATCATTGAAGGGAACAAAGACATTTCTGATATAGATATTTTAACTTCCTTAGTTCTTCCTGTGGTCTTTAGAGGGCCAAGCTCTGTTAGAGTAGGCAGGATTTAGACAAGAAATGCCAGCTATTTTTCTTCAGTTTGCCTTTGAGTGTTCTCTTCACATTTCTACACATGCACCAGCCAGCTCACCTCCACATACTACTTTGTATCTTATGTCACATCTACCAGGTCTGTGAAGGTATCTTAGATATCCCAGGACATCCAAAGTCACGCTAAATATTTATGACTGAGCAAATGAATGCACATCTATTCCATATTATAATTAATTTATGATTCAGGCATAACTCTAAGCCCTATCTCAAGAGGTATGGACAGTAATAGCTTTTGAAAGTTCAAAGCAGCAGCTTTATAGATTTCTGTAGCATTAGGCCTCCTTGGCAGGCCAGTGCAAACTGTTCTCCTGTTGGTGGACTTGGAGAACATGAGATAACAAGCTGCAAGTCTATTGCTAGAGAGAGGTGATATTTAAAAAGATAAATAGCTGTTTTAATGTCAAACCTTGGTGTTGTATATTTGGGAACTTTGAACCCTGAATACTGTTAGTGTGCAATAAAGTTTCACCAATATGGGACATAAAGTTTTTTTCTAATTTACAAAGGAAAAATATGTGTACAGTCATTGACTGATTGATAAGCATACGGTTGGTCAGCTAAAGTAACGGTCAGAGGCTGTTTGGGAAGATTACCTAACTATTGGAAAAGGTCCAGTAAATACCTGGACCAAAGTACTGCAACTTGGAATTCAGTGTTTGATTGATCTATTTAGGATTTGCTTTAGAATTACAGGACTGATGCCTGTATATTCTTTTTTCTAGCTCTAGGAATCTTCTGATTAAAATGGTGAATATCAGTATTTTCCTGATCATATCCATATCCAATGTCAGCTGTTTCTGTGATATGCTCGTGTTTCCCCACACATCATGCTGGAAGGAAAGTTTGCTAACTCACCTCCAAATTCTGGGTTTGGGAAGGTTTCTGAAGACTAAAACTATTAATATGCATTATTTATTCTGATTTCTCCTTTGGTGCTAAAAAAACTTCATAAATAACTTGTTTATCATCAGCAGGAGAATTCTGTATTCCCTCATGATTTGTGTAACACCAACCAAAATCTTTTTAGTACCCTTGGTCTTACACTGTCAATATTGAGGTCAGATTTGAAAACTACTTATTTCTATCAAAAATATATAGCAAATTGTGCATAATTTTTCATTTTCTTCGTGCAAAAGAAAATAAGAAAACCAGAACACTTATTCAATTACTATCTCAACTACAATTAATTAAATTTTATGAGGAACTAATCCTGCACATCTGTCTTTGTTACACTTTATAATCACTGTTGAGATTTCATAATGCAGTAGAATATTTATGTATTTCCAAGCTCACAGTGAAGTAGGATGCTTATTATTGCTAATGATTATTCATTTTTTCTCATTTAAAATTACAAAAGGATAACACGGGTTAGGATAAAAGATTATATTTAAAGCTGTTTCATATCTTACTGCAAGAAAGATTGATATCTACATCTAGATTCTATGCTGCTGCTAAATTTATGAAGAATAGAATCATATAACTAGAGAACAGTAACAGTTCAGTCATTCAGCTGATGAAAACACCTTAAGAACCCACGTAAAAGATGTTATCTGTTTACTGTTATTTTCCTTATTGCAGTAAATAATGGTGTAAATTATCTAAACAGGGGAAAAGACTGGCATAACTATTTATTTTATGAAGTCTTGATTAAGGAAAATGCGATTCTTGAGAAAAAAAAAATTCTTTCAGAAAATGGCTCAAGTACTTTCAAAGACTCCAGGCTACCCTGAATGACTTTTAAATTATTACAGGATTACTCCTGTAACTTGCTGTATTGTTCACTTTTTGAATTTGAAATTAAGAGGTTTTTTTTCTTCTGATGCATATATATATAGTTTAAAACATAAATCAATAACAGAATATGCCTTTAGATGTAATGAAACATAAAACAAATTTTATGTAGTGTGTGGGGTGCAGATACGGAATCTTTACAATGGATTCTGGAATATGATATTTTTTCACCAGATACTCTTTCTTATATTTAAGCTTTCATCAAAAGGAAATTACTTGCTTCTGTAGCAGCTGTAAAATCAACTCTGAGGGTCTTGTATTTTCACTGGCTGTCTTGCTCAACTTACATTACACTTGGTTTTGACTCAACCTTGATCATGCAGAGGGCACCCAGTTATAGCCTGGTTTTAAAAACACATTTCTTATAAAACTATTATGCTTTTCTACTCTGCTTTCTAGTTCTATATTTTAAAAATAAGGATTTTAAAATACTTCTATTTCTTTAGTGTAAAGGTGGTCTATTTTAAAGAAATAAATGCCCCCTATTTTATCTTCCCTCGAAGTATAGTAAACTGTGTCATATTTTTTCTTTACAAAATACTTTAAGTGCATAAGCTCTTGCAGAAATGTGTATATAAATCCATGGAGTTGCACATAGTTATTGTTAGAACTGAGCTCTACCTACAGAAACATGCACAAAATTGTCACTGTCTTGTAGATTTCAAAGGCAAACATGAAGAGTTATTTTAGTGCCACACTACATTAGAAATGTTCTAAGAATGATTGTTTTAAAAAGCCAAAACCTTTTAAAGTACTCTTGTACTACATCCAGGAGTAGTATAAAAAGCAAAATAAATGTATCTCCTTAAGAAGAGCACACTTTCGTGTACCATGTACCTATATTATAACTCTCATTCCAAGGAGTGATAAATTATAAGGATTAGAAAAGATAATGGTCATTTCATAGTTAATCCAGATGTGATCAACCACCAGGTGTACCACTTTCTCAGTGTGTTATAATTTTATGGGAAAAAGTAATGGCAATTCTAGTAAAAAATCTTCCTCTGTCCCTCAAATGAGGGTTTTTTTCAGTTAAAGTAGTAACTTAATAGAGAACATAACTATAGAAGCTATTCTTTCTCCTAGTAGGTCTCATTATTTTAGTCTCATCAAGGCAGAAATTTGATGCAGTGAAGTGTCAAATATTTTTCTTTCTTTCAGTATCCTGTGTATTGATGGTTTCTCAATTTTAGTGTTGCAGTGATCTTTCTATCATAAAAATATTGTCAGAGAAATGCAGTAATCATAGGTCGTCTTGAATTCATCACTTTGCAATGAAATTCAGCATCGTTAACTACATTCAATAGAGCTGAAGAACCAAATAGGACAATTCTTTAACTATATATTTCACGTATTTACAAAATAACCTAATCTTCAATATTCTTAAATGGTTTATTTACAATTTTTATCACTGTTTATTATTTTTCCTAACATAAAAGGTAAAAAATGGGTTGGAAGTGTTTTAATCTAGTAAGCACAGGAACAGTTCTCTGAAGTCTTCCTTATTAAAAATATAGAGAAAGGTGTTATTTCAGAAGATCATTCAGCGATGTTAGAATTAATAATGCCAATGACATACAAAACTGAAAAGGGAATAGGAAAAGATATGTTTTGCTGTGTAATGTTAGCATTCTACCCTATTCAGAGTTCAGACAGCTCAAATTGCAGTATCTACAGTCTTCAAGAGAAGTTTTGTTTTATACTTTGCATCATCATCGCAGTCAAGTATTTTAAGAAAAATTAGAGTATAATATTTAAGAGGAAAGAAAAGCTCATCACACAAATCAACAGAAATTGATGTCCAGGGCTATTATTGTTAATTATTAATTTATAATTAATGTTTTGATTTTGAAAATTTTACATCTTTGCATCTGGATGTGCTCTGACAGTCTTTTTCTTTTGACCAAAACACTACATTACTGTAGTAATGTACTCTTTTTCCAGACTACCTTTATAGTATTTCCCAATGAAAGGCTTGGAGTTGCTAATTCTAAGAATGAAAATATTTCCACAAGTATTGTTTAGAATTAGGTTTTGGTGTTCACATGTAATAATAATTTCTTCTAAATGTAAATTTTGAATGCAGTGCCTTTTTTTTGCTTTTTTGCATATATTTCTCAGTGATAAGAATATATACATAGTATAGACTCCTTATTTTCCAGCTTCTGAAATTGAGGGCATATTTGAAAAATAATTTACCAACTCTGGGGTTTATTCTTAATACTGAAAAGCAGACATGCCAGATTCTACTTCAAAATAAGGTATAAACCACTTTTAAATGCAGTGTTAAATATAATGCACATTTGAGACTATGAAGCAAAACAGTGTAGGTAAATATTAAATATGCTATTGCATAGCAAGGGAAATGAATCAAAAATATAAACCTTGCATCAGAATTAATCTAAGTAAACAAGACTAGGGTAGTATATCTAAGCAAATTCAAAGTCCACCCCCTTTTTTTCTTGTCTCTGTCTTGTTTAAAATAGACAACTGTCCAGTATGAACAGTCAAGGTGTCTTATTCATGGTGACAGCTCAGAATGAGAACTGTACTCCTTTCACTATTTCCTTGAATTTATTACTGCCTTTACTATCAACATCTCCTGCCACATCCACAAGAAAATGGCCTACCCTCTGGGACAGTGAGAGAATTTTGACTTCATAGGAGTACAGCATGAGCACAACCAATCCATGTTACTTAGCAGGAATCTCTGACTAAAGCTTCACATTTCAGTTTTTAAGACTATTTACTCACTTATGTCTGTACTTCAAAATCTGGCATTTATTTTTGTCTTGGTCCTTATTTCACTCAGACCTAAGGTTTAATGGTAAAGTTATAATTTGTTGTTTCTACATGGTTGTCAATTAATCATGATACCATTTGCACAAAACTGGAACTTAATGCATAGTTGCAGAATTTATAAGAAAAATCAAAGTGGGCTTTTCCTTCATGATATACATTGGTAGAACTGTGCTATTTCAGTGAAGGAGTATTACATGCAAGGTGCTGCACTGAACTCCTGTGGGTCTAAGTGAACATTTTGGGAGTAAACTACATGCTGTAGGAGGATGCCTTTAATTTCTTTTTAAAATAAAAGTAGTTTATAACATGCATCTAAACTGTCTGCCAGTTTGCTTCAGTAAACAATGTCACTGAACACTTTAACCAAAATTTAGGCAATTTTTTTCAGGAGACAGCTAGACAGTCAAACACAAAACTGTATTCATAAGGCACAATCAGGTCACTGGATTACTCATGAATTTTTATTGGTAAAATAGAACCTCCTTTTCAAAAACTTTTTCAGTTCATGTCATGAGCTGATTAAAAATAAGAGACAATTTAAAAACTTCCTTTTGTTTGTACCCTAATTAATATAATTATTTAGATGTTTGTAATTGCTAGAACTGTTTTAAAATTATATTTAATTGACTAATTAGGTTTTTAGATTTCTTCCACTTCCCTGACCTTTTCATAGAAAGTTTTATATATAGCTAGGCAGAAATATAGATTCTTTTGCTACAATATTTTAAGTTATCTTATTAATTTTATCAAATACTACTACTACTTCTCTGGAAATTTCCAATTAGAACCTTAAAGGAAGGATGTAATTTCAATTCTTCTGCCTTCATCTAATTGCTTGGGAACTGGGAGAAACCTAGATGATATGTAAATATTTAGTACTTGGGAAATAATATAAATTATTACTGACACTATCAATAACAATGAAAGTGATGGGTCCACACACTTTCCACTGAGAAGGGACTTACAACTGTTACAGAGCACTAACGTGAAGGTAGTGATGATGTAACTTATCTCTGCCTCAGCTTCTCATCAAAGATACACAGCAATGGAGGTTGAATGTGTAAACATACAGCTGTCCACAGTGTCACATGCAATATGTGCATTGGAGTGAAGACTGGAGGCCATGTCCTGGTTCCAGTCAGGATATTGAAGAATACCATTCCTAAGCTGTGTCAGGCCACTACCCATGTTTCAAGACATTGCATTACTAAGAAAATATAATTTTTACCTCTCTCTTTTCCACTGTCTCTCCATTTCTGTACATGGCAAACATTGTGAATTTTGTTCTGTCACCTATAAATACCATTTTTCATAGTTATCTGAATGAAAATTATAATAATTCTGTTCCCCAGAACTCGCTGAGTCACATACATTCCATTAATTTTCCTGAAGACATAAGTAAGTGAGTTCTAATTAATTTACTTTATCACAGTATAACACCATAGTTCAAAAGTACCGAAAACCACTGGTTTCTTTACAAACTGATACTTCTCCCAGCATAACATTTTCTAAAGCAGAAAGGAATGGTCTTCTAAACAGTCAATAAAACAAAAGAGTTGATTAATGTAGATGCTGACGTCTCTATAATACAGTGCAGAGAATGAAAAGTCACAAAGTCTCTTCTGAAATGCAATATGTTAACTTCAAGGTCAGCCCTTGAACCTGGGGTTACTGTTTTTGTGAAAGTCAATACACATTTCCTTTTTTTATCCAAACAATAAAATCTACTCAATCTTTAGAAAGATTTAAACCTAGGAAAATCTAGTAAAATACTGGGAAATAACAGACAACAGATTCTCATCTCATCTAAAAACAGGAATTCTTTTTTATTCTGTAAGAAATTCTTCAGTTGTATGAGCATGGTTAATCTTTCACCAAAATTACTTTTCTAGTCAAATTTTGGAAAGACTACATTTGTTGACAAATAGGTCAGATCATAACATGGAGATTTTTTTCCCTATCTCTTCTTTCCTTTCAAAAGCATCACTAAACATGTGGTCCAGAGTTTTCAGTGGTGTTAAATGATGAAAGCAATGGACTCTCAAAAGCTCCAATATAGCATTTTATTCATTATCATTCAAAATCCCTTAAGTGCATGGTCATCGTGATAAATTCAGGATCAATGAGAACATTTTTACAGAATTTCAACAAGTCTCTAGAAAATAAATAGTATTTTCTCTTTTAAAAGCAAGCATGTATTTGGGTGGAATGAAGAATATTACTTACTAACTATTTTAAACTACTCAATGTAAAATAATTTTGAATAATAAAACTATATTAGATTTAAGAGCTTAATACCATGAAGTCTGACAAGCTAGGTTTATATTCCTGCATATAAATTATATCCCTCTGTAGTGTCTTGTTTATCAGTTCAAGGACTATACAATATTAAGCAATAGTTAGGAGAATTTGCAGACCTCCAGGAGAGCTGTTCTTAATTTCCCTGGGTCTCTTGTTACTTATAACATCAGCCTCTTAAAGTTAGCGATTCTGATGTATCTACACTGTTACGTGAGGCATTTTGCTGGATCTCCTGGAGCTATTACAGGTACAGTGTGTGGTGTCTTTCAGAATCTAATAGACCTTTTGTTCCTTGTTGATAAAGTACCTTAAAGAGTTACAATTTAAAACCTTTCAAACATTTAAACTCTTCTTGTTTTGCTTGGAAATCAGCCCTCGATCATAGCAATGCAACTTATTTTAATGGAGCAGAGTAGTGAAAAATAGAATTAAAATATTTTGTGTTAATCTGTGCTGCATTACATATGAGAACTTCTCTCGCTGTGCTTTTTTGTTCAGAGTTGGAACATCTCAATCTATTTGCAATTCATGATTTAAAAATCCTTTAAATAACAGTTGCAAAATTCAGTTTGGAAATGAGTCAGCTTTCATCAAGACAGTTAAAGACAGTGGTTCCAACAGCTATTTGAGATTTACTTCCTTACTTTCAGAAGGTCTAGTACTGCCATGAGTATTGACTAGGAGCTTATGAGTTGAGTTATAATGAAACAACTAATCTTCAAGTTGAAAGAACATACCCTTACGTGAAGACATGTGCAAATCAGAAATACTGTTTTTTCTCTGCAAAACAAGACCAATCTTCCAACTTTTATGATCAAGGACCAGACCTCTTTCTCTGTGCTGAAAGAGAAATTAATTTCTGTGTCAAGCCATTTATACATCAGAGGAAAACATAGTCTGTAAGTAAATTGTATTAATTGCTGTGGGAGTTACAAATTGTGGCATTATGTAAGTCTTTTTGAATAGTGATTATAATAATTTAAAAAATTTTAAAAAGTCGTGGTGTGACCTGATCATGAGGCAGTAAGGGATACTTGAAGGAATAATTCCTCCTTTGTAAATCTGGAAAGCTTAAAAGCCCAGCGGCCTTTTCTAGCCTCAGTCAAAAACTTCTTGTAATTTAAAAACAGTATATTGAAATCTGAACTTGGCTTCTAGTCAGTAATGAGATGCATCTGAATTGTGCACACTGATCAAATGTTGTATGTTACCTGTACATATAAACATAGGTATGTACTTAGAAATATAAAAAAATATATATGGAAACATTATGCATCTGTGTGTACACAAAGCCCTAATACCAAATAATTTTTAATGCTGAGCTACTGCAAAAGCTGTTGAACTGTGCTGGAACTGTGCAGTTGCACAGAAGGTAGACAAAGATGGTGACTAATGTAAGTTGGCATGTTTAAGCAAAGTAAGCTAAAAATATAATAATTTACGCCCTGCATACTTTTACAGAGAGAGTAAAGGAGATAACCATGACACTGAATTAACTTCATCATACCATATGAAAATAATACTTGAAAAGTAAGATTAGCCACTGTTTTTCCTCTACAGTTGTAACAATATTGCTAACTTTTATGTTCTAATTGATACAATTAGAAGGCTTGATTTTTAAAATTTATTAAAATTATTTTCTTTTGCTACTCTGGTGTTTTTTCAACCACCACAAGCAGTGAGAATGAGAAGACAGGGAAGAAACAAGTGAAAATTTCTGCTTAGTTTCTATGCTGAATAAAGAGACTAAAAAGATGAATAACTATTAAAAAGTGTAGAGATCATTTCACTTTAAGGGAAGCATGTCATCTTGTACCAAAAGAGAATCAGATATGATTATATTTTATGTTTTCTTTGATTTCACAGGCTATCTAGTGCCTTTCAAACTTCAAAATGGTACTTACATTCTCTTTTGCAATAAAATACAGAATAAAGTTAAGCTTTTGATTTTTAACTCATGATAAGTAGAATGCTTGAAAAAAAAAAGAAAGCTCTTTTCATAGATAACTATCGCATAATTATGCAAAGGCCAGTAAAAGTTGATTAAGTGGTCTAATACACCTCATGCATCATTAAAATGTGTAAATCATGCATAAACAAGTCTGTCTGAATTGTCATTACTTTCACTGTCATGTATCTAATAAAATACACTGATTTCAGTGTTAATTTTAATAGACAGTGTTCTTCTTCATTAGATGAATTTGTGCTCAAGAAACTTGCAGTCAAAAGTTATAGAGTACTATATAAACAATGACCAAGCTAGCAGGTAGAACCACCCACCCCCTGCCCTAACCTCACCAAAAGTAGTACTTTAGGGCCACCTTATTTGATTCTGAAGTTTTAGTCCAGGAGAAGATAGAACCCAAATAAAAAGTGACTCATGTCCACAAAAAGTAAGAAGAGCTTTTACAGTTTACCAGCAAGAACAATTAGTAATTATCAAATGTATAATAATCTGTCAAAAGTGTTAAAAATCAATTCTATTTTAAAATTCAGGTGGAAAAAAAAGTAAAAATGGTCAGATGAATTCTGAATAATATTTTGGTCAGTAATAATTTGCTGTATGGTTTTTCTTGTTGATTATCTGAGCTTCCACATAGCATATCTGATGGCATTATATTTTTTATAGCTACAAAGTAGCAGAGGTAAACAACTCAGCTGCTCAAATTATTCATACCATGAACTGAAACAGGGAGGATTTTTTTTTTTTTTTCACTGTTTGCTCTATTTCACAATGTTTAAATATTGTAGGTGTCTCCAGACTGCAATCAAAATAAAAATAAACTGAAAAGTGCCTACTAGTTGAAGTTGCAAGAGGGCAAGAACTCCAGGAGTAAAAATTTGGCTACCCAGGAAATAAAGAGACTCTCTTTTTGATACATTTTTAATACCTTTATATGAGAGATCACCTTACAAGGTAGTGAGAGTTTGATTTTGCCTCCCATCATGTCTTTGAATGAACAGAAACTGATCAGTTCTGTCATCCTTTGCTGAAAGAAAGTAACCTTAATAACAGGAAGCTACATGTCAAGTTTAACAGTTAACATAACAGTTAATAATAAAGGTGATCACAAGAGGATTGCTCTTTTTCAGTTGCATAGCCTTCAATACTAAAATAGTTGGCGCACAATAGCTGCTAGAGGGAAGCAACTTGGAGGATGTTAGCTGTACTATCAGGCACAGAGATCCTGAAATATGATTTATAATTTTCATGTACAGGTTGTTCATATTCACACTTATTTGCTGTTAGCATTCTGCACCTTAGCGAAGATGTCACTTTGAACTTTCTTCCTGATGATTACCCATTTTCTCTCCTTGACAATTGACAGGATTGACAGACTCATTAAACTGCTGAATTTGTAATTTGTAGAAGACCTTCATCAATAGCACCTGGATAACAGCAGAGAGGTGCTGTAATGTGAACCTAGAATGCATTTTAATGCAACTCTCATCTAAAACCAACTGCTGGCACAGAAACTGATTTTTTTTCACCAATTAGAGAAAAAAAAATAATAAAACACAAGGAATTCCTGGTCTGTTATTCTCATCACTTTTAAAACCTTTAGCTGCATATAACTAATAGGTTTATTATTAATTTCTGCTTTTTAAAAGAAGATAATAAAACATTCATCCTTACCACAAAATCAGGGAATCACGGAACAGGTAAGGTTGGAAGTGACCACAGTGGTTCATCTGGTCCAACCTTCCTGCCAAGTAGGGCACATTGCATAGGCTTGTGTCCAGATATTTCTTGAATATCTCCACCGAGGGAGACTCCACAATTTCCCTGGGTAATCTGTTCCACTGCACAGTCAGCCATACAGTAGAGAAGTTCTTCCTCATGTTCAGATAGAACTTTCTGTGCATCAGTTTCTGCCTTTTGTTTTGTGTCCTGTTGCTTGGCACCACTGAAAAGAGCCTGTCTTCATCCTCTTGACGCTCTTCCTTCATATACTTGGACACTGATGTGGTCCCTTCTCAGTCATCACTTTTCAAGGGTGAACAGACCCAGCTCTCTCAGCCTTTCCTTGTAAGAGAGATGCTCCAGTCCCTACTCATCTTTGTTGCCCTCCATGGGACCTGCTCCAGGAATTCTATGTCTCTCTTGTCCTGAGGAGATCAGAACTGGACACACCAGGGCTGGGTAGAGGGGCAGGATGAACTTCCTCAGCCTCCTGTCAATGCTCTTCCTAATTCACCCAGCATCCCATTGGTTTCCTTAGCTGCAAAGGCATACTGCTGGCTCATGGACAGCTTGTTTTCCATTTTTACTCTAAAAGCTGGCTTCTGCCCTCCTTACTTGTATAAACTTTGTTATTAATGTTATATTTACATAGTTTCAGTAAAGAGTTCAAATTAAAACTCACACCATTCTATCTGATTCCTTTTTTCAGCGTTCTTACTATCGTCTTATAGAGGTTGCAGGCAGAAAAAAATGTGTTCTTTCAAAATACTATAATTTCAGCAACTCTGAAAAATCCACATGGTGAGGTTTTTCAAAGATATTCTTCCCTGATGCAGCAATGCTGTAAGGGTACAGAATGTGAGGGACAGAGCACTCATAGTCCAAAAAGAAAAAAAATCATACTGATGGATTAGCTACTTCTTGTTTTAATTTCTCTAATATAGTATTTAAAACCTTTGTAATATACCTTTTAATATTCTGATGGTTCTAGGACTTTTGCTTTCCAAAAAGGAAAGCATGGGAAAACATGAGGTCCAGTCTTAACATGTTGAGATGATCAGCGTACAATTGCATCTTTTCCACTAAAGAGGAAAGTACCAATAGTCTAAGCTAATTGCAAATTGCATATGATTGACATGCAGGTGTTCTGTATTGTCCACCAGACAATACAGAAAAAGAACCAGGCAAGAAAAAGCAAAACAACTGGGAAAGAAAGAAAGCAAACTATTAAAAGTAAAGTCAAGGTAATTTCCTACAACCAAGTTTCAGACACAGCTTTATTCACAAACCCAAAGCCTGTTTTCCTCATGGTGTATTGTCTAACCATCCTTATACATTCACATGCATGCTGGGAATACATGAAAAGTAGTAGAAATAGCAATTGAAACCCAGTAGATAAATAAAAATATCCTTCAGGACCGCCAAGTTTTTCTAGGGACTCTCTTTATGCATCATTTTGATTTGCTTTTTAAGGTACACTCTAATTAATTTGAGGCCACATCTTCTTTTCTTGCCAAAGCTGCAGCGTGGAGAACTTGAATGCAGCCTTGACCAGAGGGCCATGTCCATGTCTGTTTAGTGACAGAAAGGATGCAATTATGAAATATCAAACAAATGTTGGAGTTTAAAAAGGAAACAGGGGATAAAGGGGCACAGAGATTACCATTTTAAAGCATTAATATTCATTTCCATAAGGACATGCTGCCCATGAGTACAAGCCAAGCCTGATCTGCAAGTTACAGATGGAGTACTCCAGGTTTTTAGTAATTTCCTTTGATTATAATGACATATGTTAGTAAGGGCAGAGGTGGTCCACTTTAATGCCGCTGAATCCAAACTATGAACACTTAAAATGACAGAAAGTGTCTCTGCTTTTCAGGTTAATGGGAACATAATAGACCTCAATAAACCTATTTTACTCTCCTTCCCGTGAGTAAAGGCCAAGATCACTAATGCAGCACACTAATCATGTTAGCAGGAGTTTGACTTAACCAAGGTTCGACAGGCTAAAGTTTTCTCTGTTGTGCCAGCGAACAACTAGAATATTTAGGATTTTTATCTGTTGAAAGGTTACTTTTTTTTTTTCTGAAGTGCTATAGATTTGCTCTATAGGCAAATCTACAGGTCACTAAATTGTTGAAATGTGATCTATTTTGATAGCTCTAAAATGCACAGTATTTAACATTGTATTTCACCAAGTAATTCTTCAAAAATAATTACCGTGTTTTCATTGCAGCTTTATAGCCGTAGTCCCTAGAGTAAGTCATACTTTAACAACAGAAAAGTATGACTGTAGCCTGCTGCTGATTTTCTTATACAAGCTCCACCTATTCGATCCAGGCAGATCAACTACATGATAAGGTTAGGTCTAGCACTATGTAGAACCACTATGTAGAACCACATTCTGTGGTTGTGGAAATCAGCCCAAACTGAAGAGTATTTTCCTTTTGAAGGGTGAGATGTAATGATGATTTTGTCACTGCACTTTTCCCACTGCTTTTATCCATTCCAGAGGGATACAACAAGCGTGTTGCAGTAACATCTCTGTTTTGTGCTGAAGGCTCACACCTAGGCCACAGCTGTCTGATTGAATACCATAGCACAAAGTATGCATGAGGGGATTTACTGCCAAAGTAAAGTACTAAAAACTGCCTGTCAGTGAATGGCAGTAAGCCTGCTTAAATAGAGAAACAGATGGCAGCATGTGGTTGTGAAAGTTTAAAACTAATTTTTTCAGAAAAATAGGTGGGTTTTAGTATCCCAGCCCTCTTTAAATACCATTCTTTCACTGAGAACACACCCATGTATTTGTAAGAGCAGTTGAAGATCATTTTTTTCACTTCATTTGGTTCAGAGGAAAAATAACAGCCCTGTAAATATCTGGATAGCATAAAGGTGAAGACTTTATCTGAAAACTAGATCGTGATTTTAACTGGTAGTTGAATTACCGCAGTTAAGAATATCTGTCCTTGAAAACTGAAACATGGTTTTCTGAAAGGGAAAAGGGAAGGTAAAATGAAAGGGGAAGAGAGATTCTGCTTCATTACTGAGAAGTTTAAAATTTTGCTTTTGTTTCTAATGGAAAGAAAACAAATATATTTTGAAATAAGAAGTGAAAAGTACTCATATTCACTGTTTATACAGTTATTACAATATAGAAATGTCTAAATCCTTTACCATAGTAAACAGTTCACAAATGAAATTGGTAAAACATGGCTGGCTACAAAAACAACTAATTCTATACCTGGGCTAATACTAACTTTTACTTGATACTTGTATGTATTAGCCACATCTCTCAATCTCTTTTTTGCTCCATTCTTTGAAAATATATATATGCATTTTGTTGTTGGATAGAATATTCTGTCTAAAGGAGAACTCATGGCTATAACATGCTTTAACATTTTAGTGAAAGATATAACAAAATATCTATTTTTTTTAAATTGTAAAAGAATTGTGGTACAATATAACTAGGCATAAGAAATCTGAGGAATTAACCTGAAGACATTTATGGAAAACCTGAAAGATATAGGGAAGGTACCAGTAGCATCAGCAGTAAAGATTTGATCAGATATGGAAGAGCTTGTAACAGAAATGACTCATGAATGGTCAAAGGTGAGAGGTTACAGAAATTTATGGGTTTGAGGGAACTGCATATTTTTAAAAAGAATAGATTAAAAAGACTCAAAAAAACCCCTTTCAGAATCAGTTAGACATTTTTATATTTGGGGTTTCTTTTGCTCATTTGTTTTGTTTTTTTTTGCAAATAGCTCACCAATATCATCCTGTACATTCAAAATAATAAAAACAAATTATGAAGTCTTACCAGTGTTTCTAATTGTAGTTCTAGCAACAATTTCAAGAAAACCTCTTCTATAAGAATGCTGTTTTGACTGATTTTTATTATCTGTTTTTTCTTGTCTGTATGTATGAAGTTTGGATGACTTTATTAAAAAAAAACACTTCAATGTTCATCCACTTTTTCTATCACCTCTGCATGGTCTCTGCCCTCTTCTACCCTGTACATAATATTTTATGTACAATAAAATCCTGTTGTAATTTTGTAATTTTTAAAAAAATTCTTACTTTGTATTTGTGTTTATACTACCATTACACTTACAACAGTATTGACTTTTATAATCCGTGTTCTGTTGTTATCTACCTTTCTTTATTATTCATAGCATGACTAGAAGAGTTCCTGTAAAAATAGCATAACTTGCACCTTATTGTTCACAAAATCACTGAATGACACAGCAAAGGGAAGTGACGTATTCTCCATCTGTTTACATTTTCAGACTAAGGCTTTATATATCTTTGAAAAGAACTCATTAGTTAAAAAAAAAAAAAAAAGGTAACCAAGGGATTTCAAGGGATTTGTTGTGTTCTATAGTGACAAGGAGTAAACGAGCAAATAATGTAAAAGATCTATTATGCCCCAAATTATGTCAAATAATCTCACATAAGAAAGTTTTAAAACAATCTATTTTTACACTGAAGATAGATTCTGTATACTTTCAATCATAGCTATCACTGCATACATAACATAATATTCTTATTTCAGAGATCCCATAAAATTACATCTCTCAAAAAACCAAACCCAACCAAAACCAAAACCGACTCCAATCAACTAAAATTTCCACATCTAACACACAAAAAAAGGTCATAGAAGCAAAGCCTCTCTTTGCTAACAGCCATGTTCCCTTCACTCTTTGAAAGCCAAGGAACAATTAAAGTTGCAGCAGTTAAAAATTATCCATTAATTAGAGCTGGAAGCAAGCATCCATGAAATACAGGTGATAACCATAAATCAGAACAATTAGTCTGTCTAAAAAAGCAGCATGATCAAATCAGAAACTCTCTGCCACCTGCTCATTTAATCTTAGGTTGCACTGTTTTTTCTGTTCTAAGGAGACAAATCTGTATGGGATGACGTGAAATTTTACAGCTATGCATCCCTCAAGGTTATTCTTTGCAAGAAACTCTTTTCAACCTTAGTTCCCACTCCTCCTAAGATTTTTCACATACAATCATCTTTAAAATTGCCAGTAGTGTCAAAGAGGCATGAATAAAATTAGGAAGAAACATGAATGAAATTAAGGTCTTTGTAGGTTTGAGTGAAATTAGTTGATATAGTCCACTTCCCAGAATCATTTCAATGGATATCAATGTTCGAGGCTGTGACAGATCTGTTATTAGAAAGAATCACAAGTGAAAGCTACAAGTATTGCCATATTAATGCAAAAGAGAAAGGAAAAAAAAAAGACTCCTTTTATAGAACCTCCACACTCCTACAGTGACATGGAAAGAAACATAAACAGGTAAGGACAAAACCAAAGAGGGAGAGCGACATATGCCATTTATCTCTTTGCCTTAAGTGCTGTGCCTGTTATGGAAGGACAGTTAGTGGTGTGACTCAGATTCTGTTAGGACATAAATTTTATTAAACATCAGTTCACCTTTATTTCGAAGTAATTAATTTTTTTCAGGTCTCATAAATAATAAAAAAAAATCTTCAAGAAATATCTAAATATCTCTCTACTTTCCAGCAAAAAACTGTAAGGGCTATAATGAATTTCTCTCAAAAACAAACAAACAAACAAACAAACAAATACAAAAACACCCAAAACACACCAAAAAAACCAAAACATTTACTTGGTCTTGGGGTCTTTGGAGTGTACATCTGTTGTTTCAAGACAGACTAGAAACCAGCCATATTTGGAAAACTCTTTTTCTAATTATTACTAATTTTGACTAATTTTCTTACTTTATCTCAGTAATATGTATGGATTTCACAGCAGTTCAGAGAAAAAGAGAGATGGTGTGCCAGCCCCTAGACTACTGGTTTTACAACTCACTGTCATTAATGCTTTCTCTTCGCTCTCATCCTTAGCAAAATAAGAATGATAGAAGACAAAAACCTCTTTTAAGTGTAAGAAACGGAAAAGACATTACAGTCACTGTCCAATAAAAACATAACACTAAGTATTTTTTTTTTCCTCCCAACAAGATCCATGGTAACATTACAGCAGAGTAGCAACTGGCCAGTACACTGCTAAGAGATTATTAGTCAGGGTTACTGGAATCTGTTCTTGAAAGGAGTTAAAGATAATAAAAAAATTCTACATGATAAAATTACCAGCTGGAGGCTACTTAAATTATTTAGGCTCAAAATTTGTGAAAACTTCAGTCTGGTTTGGAATTAAACAGTAGTAAAATAATCGAGAAAAGCTGTGATTTAACGACCTTTACTTTCTCTCTAAAGGTGGGACATAATTGCAGCTAAAAATGCACCCTTCTACAATCATATTCCAGTCTTCAAATATGACGTTAAAATTGAAATTATCTTCCTTTTTATTTTGATAATTCCACCTGTTTCTTTCAGTTACTTTTGTTCAGACGTTGAAGAATGACAAATCATTGCTAGTAATGGGATTAGTTTCTGACCCTAAACCAGCAAAAACTGAAAATCATTTGTCAGAAGAGGGAAAATACTCAACTCTTCTTCATCTGGGAAATACAAATGTAAATACAGTCAAACCAAAATTGTACCAACATATGAATTCTTTCAGGTTTGCTGTATAAATATATCATTTCCTAGGATATCATGTCATGTCATGTACTTTGCAAGTACATTGCTCAAAAACAAAAGGTTTTCAAAGGAGGCTCTTTGAAATCACAGTAGTGAAATGGGATCTGTAAATACAGAAGGGCTACGATGGAGGGGGCAAAAAAAAGAGAGAGAGAGAACTCTAAATAATAGTTTTCTAATGCTTTTTTTCCTTCTTCTCCTGGGAACCAGCCTGAACATTTATTTTTCATGCTACAGGGAGACCTTGTAAAGAGCTGGAAATCTATCTTATATACTCAGCTGTATTGTAGGTCAAGTACTGCTCAGTAAACATTCATAGAATTGCATATGACAGGTAATATTTCATAATGGCTTCTTTAGTCCTATGGCTGCCCATTCCTAAGTGCTGAACTACCATAATTGAATTAATATTCAGCTGAAATTGGAAATGTATAATTAACTATTTTATATCAAAATTAATTTAATTATGGGAGGAACTGAGTAGATGAGCCCAGGTTTGGAAGTTCATGCTCTAAACTGAAGAAAAAAGTATAATTAGAGGTTATTTCAGAAAAAGCAATGTATTCCTGTTATGTTCCTCTCTCTGCATCCCATTCCCAGTACTAGAATGTGTTCAGTATTAGTAGTAATAAACATAGAAATAAATAGTGTCATTAGTACACAATGCTGTTCAGTTTTTGATTGCTTGTTGTGCCATACAAATAATAGCTCTCTACACATTGCAATCAGAGGCACAAAGTGATATAATTTGGTACAGTAAACCTCAAATTATGTTTTTCTTTCCAGGAAGAGGGAACAAAATGCAACCTGAGTATTGTGGCTTGCATAGCATATAGTAACACAATACACTTGATTCTCTATTATGACTACACCTTGTATAGCCATTTACCTTTGAGAAAACTGAATTATAAAATGCTGCCAGACCATAAGTGTAGCTTTTTTCACACCTACTTTGTAGGATAAACTACTACATCAGGTGCAATTTTGGATAATCAAGTTCATGATTACTTTTCTTTGCAGGACAGCATTGGCAGAGGTGAACAGTTGCTTAGGTTGCTTAGTTCCAGGATAAATTTCATTCATCAAGAAAATAGCTTAAGAAGCTCTCTGTTACTCCTCTGAAATGGATGTAGCCTTCTGAATTGAACCAAAACTATTGTTTGCAAGGGAAGACTTCATTGCTAGCACCTTTACATAAATGTAAGAGGGGTTAGAAAAATGAACTGCATTACTGGCTTTTACTCCAGTCATTTCAGCTGTCTGGTTTACATCACAGTCCCACACATAAATCTCCGTTAGAGCAATTAAGGAAGAAGCAAACAAGTGTGAAATTGATAAACAGGAACAAGAGGAGAAACCTTTACACTGAACAAGATTTATTCTGTGCTCAGCTCCAACATCACTGACATGGACACATTAGAGTCAGCAGAAAAGCTCAGGTAAATGTTCTTGGGAGTTAGGATCTCATATTTTTCCTTGAGGAATCCTTTTAGTATTTTAAGACATTTTCCTGAGCAAAAGGATGCTGTGTAATGTTAGATTCTATGTCTAATATAATAGTTTTGTGAAACAAGGGAGATTTACCAGATATCCTAAAATATGATATTAATAGTCCATTATTCTTACTGTGAAAAATCAGGAACATCATCACATAACATTGACTAATAAGATAACTGTGGAAAACCATTGATTTTGATGTTTATAAATATTACTGCTTTTCTAACTTTCCTCAAACAAAATGTGACCATGCTTTTTCTTACTTCTAGGTTTTCAGTATACTCTGGGCTAGGAATATAAAATAGAGAGGACAAAGTCCATAAATAAAAATAAATTCTGTCAACATCTTTGTTTGGATATGAAATCTAATGTACATAATACAGATAAAGTTTCAATCAAATTATTGCTTCTATTTTGATCTGAGATTTTCAAGTAGAGGACACATACAAAAAGAAAAAAGGGAAGGGAAGGTTTGGGAAGGGAAGGTTTGGGAAGGGAAGGTTTGGGAAGGTTTGGGAAGGGAAGGTTTGGGAAGGTTTGGGAAGGTTTGGGAAGGGAAGGTTTGGGAAGGGAAGGTTTGGGAAGGTTTGGGAAGG
>NW_020955276.1:1994412-2011603 GCF_003031625.1 Empidonax traillii
AGGGAAGGGAAGGGAAGGGAAGGGAAGGGAAGGGAAGGGAAGGGAAGGGAAGGGAAGGGAAGGGAAGGGAAGGGAAGGGAAGGGAAGGGAACATTAAATGAGAAGAGATCTTTAAAAAACACAGAAGCCTTTAAAAACACTTTTCCCATTATCCTCCGTATATTTTCATCAGTCAGTTCACCAGCCTTTAAGTGGAACAGGACAACTTGCATAAAGTTTGTTCACTTGCAAAGGTCTTAATTCCAATAATCTGTCAGACAAAACAAAACTACCAAACTTTTCCATTCTTATTTAGAATTTTAAATTTTAATATAATTTAGAACGGAGGTTCTATCTTTGACCATTTTTTTCTTTTCCTTGATCTGGAACTTGGAATATCTATGTGAACACATTGAGGCAACCAGCACAGCAGAAAACCATTCTGGATTAGTTTGAACTGTCTGATTAATGGATCTGATCAATCCTAAATCATAGTTTTCTTGTAAGGACCATTTTTCTTACTTATTTATAATAAAATAATGGGTGGAAATAGGCAGAAAAAAAGAATTTGAGAAATATTTCCAAAGAAATTCATAATAAACGAATTTAATTGGTAATTACCTTTTACTCCTAGTGGTGAATTTGTAGTGGTTTTTTTAGACTAACTTGAATTTAATTTTTTTTTTAAAAATTCAAAGCCTCTTTGTACATGTGGAAAAATTGAAACCCAGATCAACAGCACATACCTCAGCAAAGTAATCTGTAAATACTTCCAGACTAAGCTCTCTCTGTTTTATTTAAAAATCACAGTGATGTATTAAAAAAAAAAAAAAAAAAAAAAAAAAAAAAAAAAAAAAAAAAAAAAAAAAAAAAAAAAAAAAAAAAAAAACTCAAGTTGCAGAGAACTACTATAAAGATAAGAATGCCATTAGTCTCTGTCTATACGTCATTCCATGGGCAATAATTTTCTCTCTAAAGATAAAGACAATCACAATCTAAAAAATTTATTGCTAAATTAATTATTGTTAAAATTGTCATGTGAAATTCATCCCCCCACCATTTTTTTCCTTCTGCAGTAATCTTACAAAATATCACAGCATTACGAAATCCTTAGGTTCTCTCACAGTTAGCTTACATTATTTATAGGAGTTCACACTTTGTGTTTCAATGTTTAAGCCCCTTTGCCTGACCAGGTGACAAGGTAAGGCAACACTGAAATACCAATCAATTTTTTTTTTTAATAGGTATTACTAATATTAATAGGGTTTGATTGGAAAACAAATTTAGAAATGGAGTATACTCATAATTGAAATTATAATAAGCATTTCAAGCAAATTCAACATCCCAGAATAATTGCTTGGAAAAAGAGACGTGTCAATATAATGCTTTTGCACCTTGTTTTCACACACATAAATATGAGAGCCAGTATAAATTAAACACATAGTAGCATGAATTTCAAGCCTGACTGGCTGTCTAAAACACAGTAAAAATGTATTATAAGTCTTAGATAAAGAAGTGAGTTTTCCTCAAAAAAATAATATATATTGTCATATAAATTTGTTATTAAGTGAATGAAGCCCATTCCTGTATGGAAATCTGACATATTACGAACTGTGTACTGCATAAATTATTAAAATGAATAAAAGATAGAAAAAATAAGAATTAAACCCCACAAAACCAATCTGCCTACAAATTTATACATATTTATGTCTGTGGACATATTAAAAAAAAACCAAAACAACAAAAAAACCCACCAAAATAGAACAAAAACAAATGACCATCACCAACAACAAAACCACCCAAACCAAAATAACCCCTCCAAAAAATCCAGAAAAGCTTTTGAATTCTGATTTTCTGTTTGGAAGATGGTACTTGTTATAGTGCAGAATCTTGATCTGCAAAAAGTAGCAAATTTAATGTTCTCCTGGAGCTTTTAAAGGTTTCTCCACCTATTTTTTCCCAAGATATTTTAGAAGTCTTGTGATTGGATTATTTGTTTGGTGGGTTTTGGTTTTTCTCTTTCTTATTAAGAATAATTTGAAAATTAAGTAAGTGTTTAAATAATTTTCTGGAGACAACATGCTCATTAGTGGTCCTAGGGAATGCCTTTGCTTGTTTATGCCTGGTGTCATAGAGGAGAAAAGGAAATACATTTAGAAGTACTGCTTGAATTTGTACTAAATTGAGTAACACATGCCAAAAATTCGGAAGCTAAGTGAAAGCATAAGTGATACAATCTAGAGAAAGAACAGGAAAAAGTAGAAATAAAACTTAAAAAATACTGTAGAGCAAGAAACTTATCATGAGCTATTTTGATTTATGTTCTCTATTTTCATTTCACACAAGTAATCTATATTAATACAAACACAAAGCTTTGCCTGTGCTTTATGAAATAGTATGTGTCACATTTCATGGCTTTGAAAATGGAAAAAAGCAGCAATATTTGGTTAGTGTAGCAGATCATTTGCTTAAGACTAGCACAGGTGAAATTTAAATAACTTTCAAAGAAGGAAATATACTACTATTGCTTCTCCACCCTGTTTGGCCTTGGCTTAAGTGTTCTGAATTTGAAAATTTGAAAATACTGGTAGTATTACAACCATGACATAATATAGCTATTACTTTATAACCTTTAGATAGGTAAAGTGATAATTTCAAATAGATTCTATCAGAGTAAATTATTTTGTGACTTTGCAATGACTCAGGTCTTTGTGTTGCGTGTACATAACGGTTCAATTTTTACTTCAAGAATTCAGCTTTACTTGATAGTGTAAAGAATATGTTACATGCATAAAATATTCTTTCCAGTTAGAGAGAATGGCTGAAGATTATTTGTTCACTAAGGTATACCAAGATTTTTTCCAATCTTTTATTCCAGAAAGTGCTGATCTGTGAGACAGCTGACTGAATAATTTTAATATAAGGTTCAATTAGGCCTACTGTCATACCTATACACTGAGGAGAGCGAGGCAGAGGAAGTCTGTTATGACCCAAAATGTTATATGTGACAAATGCTATATAACCATGAGTTGTGTACAGACTGTTAAATTTTATGGTTGTGTATAATCAAGAAATTAGAGGCACCAGCACAGTACATTCATAGAAGTTCTATATGTCTTTATGAAATTGGTGATGACTTCACTGAATGTACTTTTCAGAGGGTAAGAATTAAAGGCACATAGTTTTGACCTAGTTAAACTTTAAGTTTTTCAAACTGAATAAAAATAGCAAATATTACACTGGAAAGGGGAGATATTGTAGGAAAACTAACAGACATAGGTTGAGGAGGTATTTTTTTTAATTTTCTACTGATTCACAGTTTCTAGTTTTTGAAAAATATTGTTTGTATTTAGAAATATTTTCATTTCTGTAGGTTTTTTTTTGTTTTTTAACTAAAAAGAAAAAAAAAAAACACTTCAAGTTGAGAAATGGGTGAAATAATAAAACATTTCCTTTGAGAAATGAAAACTAAAGTATAGGTAGGCCCATTAAAAATGAGGAGGTACCCTGGTAACAGAGGATGCAAAGAAGGCAGAGTTACTGAATGCCTTCTTTTCATCAGTCTTCACTGACAAGATTTCTTCAGGAACCTTTGACCCAGGGTTATGGGTTAATGGCCGGAAAACTGAAGTCTGGACTGGAAGAAAGCAAATGTCACCCTGGTCTTCAGAAAGGTCAAGAAGGAGGACCTAGGGAACTACCAGCCAGTCAGCCTCACCTTGATTCTTGGAAAGGTGATGGAGCTCTTCATGCTTGAGGGCATCTCTGTCCATCTTCTACCACAAAAAGTGTTCAAGAGTAGTCAGCATGGGTTGGCTAAAGGTCAGTCATGCCTGACCTAGCTGACCACCTTCTACAATGAACATCTACCTGAATGGACAAAAAAGAGAAGTGGATATTGTCTGCCTCAACTTCAAAAAGGCCTTTGACACTGTCTCTCACAGCATTCTCATAGGAAGGTGGACTGGATGAGTGCATTGAGGTGGATTAAGAACCGGCTGAATGGCAGATAGATTTAAAAGGGAATCAGTGCCACAAAGTCTTGTTGGAGGCCTATCACTAGTGATGTCCCTCACAGTTCAATATTGGGCCCAGTATTATTTAATTAACTCAGAAATGACTTGGACAAAGGCCTAGTGTGCCACCTCAGCAAGTTTGCTGTCTGTGGGCCAGCAATGTGCCCTTACAACCAAGAAGTCCAATGTTATCCTTGGGTGTGTTACGAAGAGCATTGCCAGCAGGTCATGGGAGATGATCCTCCCCCTCTACTCAGCCCTGGTGAGACCACTTCTGGAGTGCTGTGTCCATTTCTGGGCTCCTCAGGAAAAGAGAGACATGGAGCTCCGGGGGCAGATTTGGTGGAGGGCAACAAAGATGAGTAGGGACTCTCTTACAAGGAAAGTCTGAGAGAGCTTGGCCTGTTCAGCCTTGAGAGCAAACAAATGAGAGGGAACCTCATCAGTGCCTATAAGTATCGGAAGGGAGGGTGCCAAGAGAATGGAGTCAGGCTCTCCTCAGTGGTACCAAGCAATAGAAAAAGAGTACAGAAAATACTACCTGAACATGAGGAAGAACTTTATTGTGTGAGTGACTGTACACTGGAACAAGTTGCCCAGAGAGGTTGTGGAGTCTCCCTCACCAGAGATATTCCAGAACCATCTGGATCCAATCCTGTGTCATGTAATCTAGGACAACGCTGCTTGAGCAGGGAGGATGGACCACAAGACCCACTGTGGTCCCTTCCAGTCCTACCCATTCTGCGTTTACTAATTCCGTGACATAACAAACAGTTTACAACAAATAAAATTTTTTTAAAAAGTTAAACTGAGCCAAAATGAGATGTGATTATTTACTGATAAATGATTTTTGTGTGTGTGTGAAAATGACATACAGTTATAGTGCTCAGCAGTCAGAAGTTCATATTCCATTGACATCTTGTAGTTATTGAGTGTTTTAATGCTGTCCACTAACAAAAAATCCCAAACAAACAAAAACCCATTTTCTTCCTACAAGGGAATTTGTACTAATATTTGTGAAAGTTCATAGTTGGACAATGCCTCTATAGTAACACAGAACTCAATACTTGACATTTAACTGACTGCTGAAGAAACCAATTATAAATTTGAATAAAATAACTTTATAAGATTTTTTTTCTCTATTTACCAGAGAAACCAAATTCATAACTGGAAATAGCAAGAATTCATGAGATTGTTGTTTTATTTCTGAATTGGAATAATAAGTAGAGGAGATTTAATTTGTGACAACACTTGTAGATGCTAGAGAGAGACTTTTTTTCCAAGAATAAAAATGGTGGGTGAAATTTCGGCTCCTCTGTAGTTAATAGAGCAAATGTTTTTATTTCAGTGTGACTATTTCACGGAGACTGGAAAAAGTCATAGCAAAAGATAACTAGGATAATATTCTTCTACTGGGGACACAAAGTGTCTCATAATAATGTTTCTCATAACAAAGTATACTTTAGAATCCATATTTTTATCAGGCATGTTTTCTTATTTTGAAGTCTGATTCCATGTTCAGTAGAAATGTAGGGAATAAAAAAAGTTTTAAAGACACTTCATTAGAGGGTGTAAGGGCATTGTCTATTACTAGCACTCTCAGCACTCTCAATATTGTCAACATTCAGAAGCCCAAATTGTGCCATTCCTTTAGTCTAGATACCTATTATCAGAGCTTGTCACAAAAGGTCAAATAGTTCAGTTTCAGGCATACAGTAAACAAATATCACAAGCACAAATCTAAGTAAGAAGGTCAGTAAATTTCTTAAAATGTCTTTTACACCTACTGGGGAAATTACTGTACAGAAATGTAGCTAAAAAAACCTACGTATTATATGTCGACTCCTTCTCTACACTTTGAACAATGGTTGCATTGTCTCCAAAGCATCTGGAAATAATATTTTAATAAGCTAGAAAAAGTTATTTTACCAATTGAGGTATTATATTAGAAGAATGTAGGGAATGAACCAATGCATTGGTTTTCAGCAGCTGTCAAAAACAAGGCAGCTAAGAATGAAATATCCAAAATAGCTCTAGAGGACTAAATCCATGACTACATTTCTCTTTTAAATATGAGGCTGTTTTGTTTTTTTTTTTCTTCTGTAAACTATAACCAAAATTCATAGAATAATTGTTGGTTTGGGTTTGCAACAATAATTCAAAGATATAGCACTTCTTTTGTTGCTGTTGCTGCTACAGTAGTTGTTGTTAATCTTGTTGACTTTCCTTTCTATGTGAGAATACTCAATATTTTCTCTGAACAGAAATACCTGAATTAGTATTTGAGGAAGTCCAGACTTCTAGCACTTTAATTATAACAGAACTGGAAACTGGCCTTGTCATCAAATCAGTTTTAGAGACCTTGTATTTGGAGACAAATAAGATCTCAAGTTGCCAAGCACCAACATGAATAGTTTTACAAGGCCATTCACTTCTGCTCAATTGTGGATGTTTGACACATAGAAATGCACTATTTCTCAGCTTCCTAATTCATATGAAGTACATTGTAGAGGAAGACTTATTGATATGGACGGATAAGGTATTGGAAACTAAACCTACCTAATTATGTTATAGTAGCATCAATCTTCTTGTACAGAAAATAAATTACTGAAAGTTGCTCAATGGGCACTTCTGCCAGCTCTCTCAATACACTTGAGTGGATCCCATCGAGTCACATTGACTTGTGTGTGTCTAAATGACAAAGAAGGCATGAAGTACCTCAGTATTTTCCAGATCCTTTGTTAATATGTTTCCCCTCACATCCAATAAGAGATGGAGAATCCTCTTGTCACTCCTTTTGTTGCTAATGTATTTATAGAAACATTTTTTATTATTTTTCACAGCAGTAGCCAAATTAAATTCTAGTTGGGCTTTGGCACTTCTAATTTTTTCCATGCATAACCTCATGACACCGTGGTAGTCTTCTTGAGCTTCCTGCCACTTCTTCCAGAGGTCATAAACCCTGCTTTTTCTCCTTGAGCTCCAGACAAAGCTCTCTCTGAGCCAGGCTGGTCTTTCCTGCTGACTCATCATTTGGCATGTGGGGATAACCTACTCCTCCATCTTTAGGACCTGTTTCTTGAAGAAACAGTTGTCAGTATCCTACACAGGCCAAAGTCTGCTCTCTGAAAGTCCCAGATAGCAGCAGTCTATACCCATGCCACCCATCATACCATCTGTATTGAATTGTTCAAGAAGGAACTGCATGTGGCAAGTCAAGACTTTTTTTTTCTATGATGCAATATCTTTACACAGGAATTTCTTATGACTTGAGATTTCAGTATCCTTTTCTTCAGTCTGTCTCTAGCCGCTTCCACGTAAGTAAAAAAAAAAAAAAAAAGGCAAATATATCACTTAGCTACAGGAAATTGATGTGCTTAGCGAAAAGGATTTTGATACTCTGCAGCATTTTAAAAAGGCAAGAGTGCAACAAGCATCCCTAGTAAAGGAGAAAAGAACCTCCCACCATAATATTTAAGTAAATAGTTTAATCCATAAGGCAATCAGTCTGAGTATATAGTATGAATATACTATATGGGAAGTAAGTCTTATAATGTATGAATTAAAAAACTTCCTAGATTTTATTTTCCAAAGGCTGCACACCACTGCCACCTAAGTAACTGTAAAACTTGATATGGATATTCAGTTCTAACAGTATATCATATACAATATTAAAGCAAATTAAAATGTTCAGATATATTATTTATGGGACTTCTACAAAACATAATACTGTTTTAGAATGACCTACTAAAATCTGGACTGGGTATAACAAAATGCATTGTTATTTTACTCAATATATATGTATCCTTCTATATAATTATGCTTCTACATACATAGAGTTATTTTTTTGATTGTTACATAGAAAATGTATTGCTAGTTTGCTGTGTGTATTATGTATATATAACGCAATATTTTGATTTCTATGTGTATATATACTTATTCATATTTATATTAGGACAACAAGACTGTTTGCCTTGCAGTGGATAGAAACAATTACTGTTACAATGATCAACCATTTTTTTTGGATTATCAGATACTTCATTTATAAGAAAGAGATGGGAATATACGAACTGCTTGATACTGTAATCCGTAACACACCCACACAAGAAAATGTATATTCCAGGAGCTTAAAAAAAAAAAAAAAAAGAAAAAGAATTAAAAAGGAAAACAAAGAAATAAAAATAAATTACAAGAGCAGCATATTTGTTGTAGTAAAAGTTTTGGGTTTGGATTGGTTTTGGTTTTAGTTTTTTTCCTTCATATGGATCTTCAATGTTCATGGAGGTCACAAACTACAGATTGATGAAGACAGAATGTGGAAAAAATCTTATGCATTCTGAATTTCAGTACTCCTGACAGTCTGTGCACTTTTATGAAATTATTATCTTCCACACACATATTAATTTTAAGCCTTGTGTAAAAGTTAGATAGTGATACGGAACGGACAGCTATGAAAACTAATTAACTCGAATTAGAAAAAACATTCTGAGACAAAATGATGGCTTCACTGTACTAGGAACAGATGTTATATTCCAGTTTCTACATAAGGCGTAAGGCGAATTGAGTGAAACCTATAAAAATCCCAAACCTCATTTTTGGTGATTTCCTACTTGATGTGATCTACGGCATTTTACTATGTTTAACCTAGAAAATACAGCACAGCAATGCATGAAAGAGACATAGAAAACTTTACAGTACCATGAATTAATAAAAAAAGATAAATTCAATGCGAGCAAAATATCAGAAATGTTACTATTGCATTTAGGTATGTTATTCATCTAGTGAAATGTAACATGATAATAAATAGAAATGCCAGAACTAGGCAGTGCTTCAAGGCCTTAAGCTGCCTTATACAGTGTGAATGTCTCCCTTAGAGTGTTATATTCATACTTGATGAATCTAACTTTCGTATCTGGGCATTCCTGAACTTCAGTATCTTTATCTCTGTTTGTCAGCTTGGAGCCCACCAACGCAAAAAATCAGAAAAAACCATTGACTGTTTCATCACAGCACAAACTTGAGAGATGATATTCTGCACTTTAAGCACCATGAGTTAAGAATTGGCAGTACAGCAACCTCACTATAATCCTGTTGTGACAGAAGAGCTGAGTCTCAAATCCTCTCTCATGCTAGTTCTGCAAATATGAATGTGTGAAACAGAGGTCAAAAAACAACATAAATTCTATTTCCTTTCATTGAAGATCTAAAAGCATTTTTTATTCAAAGGGCAGGATTGAGATACTCAGTATGTAATTAAGTAGTATATTACAGATCTACACTTCTTTTAAAAGTAGAACAAAGGAAGGATATTCCACATATCTGTGATGTGACATTTCAGAGGGTTTTGAAACACAAAAGCAGCAGGTGGCAGACAGTGAAGCTCTAAAGAGAGGGACTATGTGAGGCCACAGGCTTCTATGCTGACTCTGATAAAGATCTTGAAAATGATGAAACAATAAAATAGGCGAACCCTTCAATGACCCCAAGTACAGTGGTGCGTTTCACCTGCACTTAATCCATATATGCTTGACATTTTCACTAGCCTGCAAAAAAATCATACTATGTTCAATCATTACTTTGAATGAGCTAGACTTTTGGTATCTAGGCTACGCATACCTGATTGTAATAGGCTGAATTACTTCATTAAGACGTGCCCTTTTAGGGCATAGTTACCTCAGCATTTCCTCTGGTAGCAAAACTCATTTAAGGAATTTCTTTTTGTGTCTACCCAGAGGTAATTATTCCTGCCTCTATGACATGATCAATGTCCTGCATCTGCTGTGTTAACAGAAACGTTGTTGAACCATTGGTTCCCAGGAATGATCCTATTCAGAACAGTGGGACATTCCTACCATCAGAGGAATGTCCAGAACAGCTGCATTACGCAAGAGTTGAGAGAGCTATTCTTAACACAGTCTTGGCAGAACCAGAGACTTTCTAAGATTTGCGCAACTGTTTTGAGATTCATATCTGAATGGCTTCTTCAGGAAAGTAGTGGGGAGATGATGCAAGAGTTAAGGGAAAAGGCAGAGTCAAGGGACAGAAAGGAAGGACTAAAGGTATGGGTTAAGGCCATGCTGAAAGTTCATGGTTTCCTTCATTGCAGCTTTGTTGACTTGTTAGTCAGTTAAAAGTCTTAAGTTTCTATCCCACTACACAAAATAGATACCTGGATGACACCTGAAATATGTCTGAAATTGTAAATAACAGATATCTTGCTACTGTAGACCTGTCCATCGTTGGCAAATATACATACACCCAGTGATCTGGACCTGCTTGGGCGCTGTGCAAGTCACATTACAGCTGAGGACCTCGTGGGCCTTGACAGTTTTGCATACGCTGCTGAAGCATACTTAAAAGGTTAACTACAGTCATGTATTCAGGAATCTTACAGGCATAAATGATATAATCTGCACCAAAGGCCCAGCAGCTGAGTCACTGCTCAGGAAGTAGCTGCAGTGAAGGTTTCAGCAGTTCCTAGGGCTACTTATTTCAGCAACAAGATGGGAATAAAACAAAAAAGAAACAGAATTATTGTCTGATATTATGAACTCTGATGTTAATTTTCAAATCATCTATTACAAACAGACATGACACAGGTGGAAATTATAAAAAAAAAACAAAACCAAACAACCCTTACTGTTTCTTGAGGCTTGCTTTTGTTTTTTGGCCTTTTTTAGTTCTCTTTTTTTTGTTGTTGTTTGTTTGTTTGTTTGGTGTTCTTTTTTTTTTTTAATTTCTTAATCTCAGTTTACTTCAATGCTTCATTTTTAGTATTTCTCTTGCTGAATTTCTGACTAAACAAACTCTCTAATCCTGATGAAATCTCAAAGCCCCAAAATGCGTCAGTGTCAAATTTCTTAAGGCTCCAGCTAGCTAGAAGCAGAAATACCTTGCAGCAACTTTTATGAGTGCATGGAGTATATAAAATTTGGTTTATATTTTTATATAAAATGGTCTACAATGAAGGGGAGATCATAAAGTTGCAAGCACTTGTTGCCCATCTGCAGACTTTTTGCCTTGAATTTTGGTATTGAATTGTAAAGTTCTCCTTGTTTCTGTGATTACTGCTTACTTAGAATCATGTAAATACAAAAGTAAATGGTTTTGACTTTTTTTTTCTGATAAGAGTTCCATGAGAGTTAGTCTTCCGTTGTCATGGTATTAGTTGGCGTATAAGAACTTACCAAAAATGAGACTGAAGAATAGAATACAACGCACTTAACAGAGCACCATCACTTTCATCAAGAATATGGACAATTATTTTAAATATATTATTTTGTTTTCTTCATTTAGTTTCCTTGAGACAGCTTTCTTAGACATGATAGGGCCACTTTCTGTTTCTGTAATCAAAGTAATATAAGATCATGTCTACGTATCCTTTAAAGTTGGAAGTAGATCTAATCTAAGAAGGCAATGACTCACATTTATTTTCAACATTTTTTTCATCTCCCCTCCACTCCAGGTTATTATATCTGCCTCTGTTGTGTAAACTCAATTGTTTTTGCAGTTTTGGGTTTTTTTTTGTGGTTTTGGTGTGCTGGTGTTTTTATGTTTTTGTTTTTCAACACATCACAAAATTAAGGTTTTTTTTTAAATTTAAATTTAAAAAATAAAATTTACGTTAAATGCAACTAAATGGAAAAAAATATATGTTCCTACTCTAAAGAGGGCTCATTAAAAACTGATACACAAGCAAGTAAATCCTCAAAACAGAGTCACAGGAGCTGCCGGTGAGATGAAAGTGGAACATTGGAAAGAATAAATTTAAAAAAATGTCCTGTTATTACAGACCCACTTTTTTCTTATCTTTCATAATACAGAATCACCATGTAACATCCTAATCCAAAAGGGAAGAGTATTCTGAACAGCTTAATGAGTGGTGAATTTTGCTATGGCAGCCCGGAGGGCCAATAATATTTGTGGTGTGTCAGCCACAGCATCACCAGGCAGCCCTCTGTGATTTAGGAAATGCATGGTTCAATGCATGATAAACAGATAGAATTACCAGATTTTTGCTGTGGTTTTGCCCCTCAGCTGGGAGATGCTAACCACAGCAATGCCTCTGTAGGGAAGGGGAAATTTAAGTAACAAGATCAGTTGGTTTGGGGGATAAATAAAAGATATATCAGTCCCTTATGAAGGTATGTCAAAACTAATTACACGCTGCACAGCACAACACATCAATAGTAGTGATTAATGTAAATACCTCTGAGATTATGCATATTCTTTTTCCATCACCAACGCCTAATAAACAAACACAAATGAGATACACAATAGCTGATGAAAAGCAGAAATAAACATCAGAACAATTTAAAGTGGACCAGTGTGGGCAAGACCAAAATCTTTCTGGCAGCCTTCAGCTTCCAAAAATGCCCTCTTCATTACTTTGAATTGTGTGAGTATACCCTTCAGTCTAATGCCAGTGAAAAAAAGTTGATCATCACTTTTTCTCTCCCAAATAATTTCTCCCAAACTAGTACATATAATACTGGTGTGTATATGCACCCTTTTACCCTCAAGACAGTCTGAAGAAATTACTGCAGAACTGAGTTTTCATACAGTTCTCAAAATGTATTTAATTCTAACTAATACAGGAGATAATCCTAGTACTCTTCCAGCCAGCATAAGATGTAAAAACATTAATTTGTCTTTCAAAATCTACTAATTTTTATTTCCTAACTAACAATTTCTATATTCTGTGAAAACTTTCTCCTTCTTTTTTTGGTAATCAAGTGTATACCTTTTACTCTGAAGTGTTGCCTCTATGCCAGTGCATATGTTTACATGCTCAAGTGATAGAAAAGAATCTAAGTAGAACAGATCTTTGGAATTTAACATCAAGCAGGAAGTAAGATATTGCTTTGACAAGAAAATTGGGAATTGACCCTCCTCAACTTTTCTCCAGGTGGGTTGTAAAATTGTGGCACACTCCAAAAGAGGATGACAAGGTTGATCAGAGTTACCTTTCCTCTTAGATTGTCAGTAGCTACATCCGTGTATTGGCACAAAGTGCTCTTGTGCTCTTACAGTGCCTTTGAAGTAGACTTTCAGACTGTGATTGATGCAGAAACAGGGCTCCTGTCTGCTTCTTTTTCAGCAATGCTATTTCTTAGTGACTGAAGTGTCTATTTCTTTTGAGCATGGGTCCTAGAAAAAACTAGGCTAAAAGCTCTGGATTTCTGTCTTCAAAAGACCAAAAGTTGTGTTACTCAAGATGGCCTAATAACATATGGCCACTAAAAATTATTATGATTTGTAATTGCAATCGCAAAAGCATTTATTTATTGTTTTCTTTTAAATGGAACAGCAAGGTTCTTCTCATATCAAAGAAATCAGTGAAAATGAAATTATCTAAACAAGGTGAACTTTGTAAGTACACCTGAAAATAAAGTTTATAGGAACTTTATGCCTCCCTCAACTTTTATCTTCTTCTGTTATTCAAACCAAGACATTTAGACTGGATGTCTCTCCACTACAATAGTTTGTCCTATATGAATGTAAACTAATAGCAAACATCGGAGCACCATAGACTCATTGAATGGTTTGTCTTGGGAGGGACCTTAGAGACCATCTAAAGAAGTCTGATTTCTACTTTCATAACCAAGATAAAAATAATAAGGGAAAAAATTGTAAATGAATTCCCCTAGCAGGAAGTAAAAGATTTAGAAACTATGCAACCTAAGGGAAACAAAGCTTAATATTTTTTTAAAATTCCAGCAGCACTTTTAATGTCTTATGTATTTCCCAGGACAACAAATTATTCTGACTTTTAAGGCCTTCACATAATTTAAGAAAGTGGTACAGCAACATAGTGATTAGATTAAGATATCATACACATGATTAGATTAGGATATCAGAAATCTTAGAACAATTGTAGAGGCAATATTGTGTATCAGCATGATATTTAAGAATTGAATATATATCTTTTAAGGTACTATCCAGACGATATTTTCCATTCTAGGTCATCCAAAAAGGTTTCTAGCTCCTTTCTTATTCATTTTTGTTACCATTTTGTGTAAAACAAAGGCTTCAATAACTTCTAACAGTCTTGGGCAAACACAAAAATTAATACTTGCTTATTTCAATAAGAGAAAAGGGTTTTTTTCAGACCTTAAACTTTGTAGTATAAACTGTGCAAACATAAAAACATAAAATCTGCAAATTAGTTCCCTGGAAACAAATTTACAAAGCAAATCATCATACTGTGAAAGCACTAAAGCTGTGCATTTTTTCTTAAATAACAGTAGTTGAGTTTGCCTTTTTTCCCCCCAAACTGCATAGGCTCAGGTAAATGCGGTGCTTTCTATTGCCATGCACAACAACAAAAAACTAATACATGAAGATAAACCCTATTCCTAATAGCCCACATTTTATGCAAAGATCTATCTTTTTGGTGTGTGTGAAATATTCCCTGTGTTGTCCCTGACATTGAATTCTTCTGCATTTTATCATTAGGTCATTATCTAATGAAGGTCAAAGTGCTGTGTAGTGTAATGTTACATATAACACTTTTCTTTTTACCCCCAGAATTATTCACACATTTTACTCATAGTTGTCCTATGAAAATTCCTTCTGTTGTGGCTGTTTGAAGAAATACAGCATATTACATCAACCACAAGATTTCCTTCACCGCTCTGAGAAATCTAATGTTGTAGCTCTTGGGCATTTGAGTCATTAAGGGAATTTTCATGTTCAGTACCCTGCAACAGATTCAGTCTTGCATAATTCAAAACAACTTCACACCACTTATAGTAAATGGTCCGTGCACGAATGTTTGCTTTTCTTATCTGTTCTTTTGTCTTCCTCACAGAAGATTTTTTAAACCTTTTTTAAATTCTCTTTCATCAATTAATGGCAAGAGGCTACAGTGGCATGAACTGAATATCAAAAAACAATGGCATATTGTCAAATGGTGTAAAGCACTGAAAATTAAATTTATCTGATTTCTGTGCTAACACCTTCATTCTCCACAAACATTCAAGTGGGAAAACCTCTATGCCAAGTGAAGTCCCACCACAGTTTGGCAGGCCTGAAACTTACAGTGTAGATCTTATCCTTGGTTATATAGAGTGAAACAAATTCTGAAAAACTTCTTATTAGGATTTACTGGAAGAGTTGAAATGAAAACTTTAGCCTGATTAGTAAAACTATTCCTAAAAGGGCATCCAAAATTAAAGAAGGATATCTTGAAGAATGGTCAAAGCATGAAATAAAAATACAGTGATGCGAGATACAAAGTGAAGCATAGCTTAGGTAATTCACAGATTTCAAAAAAAAGTCAATAAAAAATCAGGGATTGTTTCCAATTAAAATTATTTTTAAAGTATAATGAAATCTGATACTGCTTACTGATGATGTTCCTTACAGTAATGCAGGGATTAGTCTTACACTGAATGGTGCTGAATAGTTTAATTCAAAAGGCCTTTTCCATATCTAACTATGTGTGCTGCAAACAAAATTTAGAAGTAAATCTAAATGGGTATGTTATACTTTCCTTTTGTCCTCTTATTAAATATTTTTTTCTACTTTAGATTTCTTTAAATTTTACTTTGAAATAGATGCAACTTAAAAAAAAAAATTGTGGTTCAGAAATATTCACTAAGTGCAGATACTGAGTGAAAAATATTATCAACTGAGTCCCATTTTGCACTTTCACATTTTTTCATTTTCACTTAGACCTCTAAAAATTTACTTTTTTGGATATAAATTTAATGCCCAATCCTTCACTCCAACACAAAAGGCTAAATTAGAAAATAATTTAGAAAGTGTAAAGCTCATCTTAATTAGTTGCTATAATTATAGACAAATCTATAGAAAGTATCTGGAAAACCTTCTCTAATTTACAGGCTGAATTAGGCAGACAAAAAACTTATTAAATCTTTCCTATTTTGTCTCTGAATTTAACTATATCTCAGGTTCCTTCACCTGAACTCTACCATTACTTTTACCATAAATATCTGAAAAGAAGATTTTCTAGAACACAGTCATTATTAAAAGAAAAAAACAAAACAAAATAAAACAACAACAAAAAATAATGACAACAACAACAACAAATATGAAAATCAAGAAACTCCAGACCACTCAATGAACCATTAGTTGTAAGGGGGCACCCTTATAAATATTCTAAAGGGCTTGGAGAAACACCTGGAAAAACACAGTTTGATTTTGGATTGCTACACAGGCAGGGGAGTTAATGCTTAATTACACAGCATGTTTTGAAAATATTTCTGGTATGATAGATAAGAGAAATCCTTCAGATTCTGTAAAATTACTCCTTTAAAATGCATCTGAAAAAGTTTCATGCACAAGAAGAGTAGTTAACACAAATATTACTGAATGTAAGAAAATGATCAGAAAAAGTACATATTCTAGTGTGTATTATGCACCATCATTCTTTTTGAATTCCCTCACCACTATAAGATTATATAGCATAGAAAATAAACTATGGATTATCTTCTACTCAGTCACTTTCACTACTCTCTATTGTTCAATAAATCAAAAGTGAAGCAAATATTTTAGGAGGAACTTACATTTTAAATTGGTGTCAGAAATGGGAAAACTCTGAGTTAAAGAAGAATGTATAGCCAAATTGAACTAAATCTTCCATATTCTTTAGGAAATTCTGTAAGGAAGATATGAATGTTCACATTTCATTACATCATTTCTAATTTGTGTATTTTGTAGTGAACTCCTAGACAAAAAAGAAATCACTCCTGTATTTATTCCTTCAAAGTTTGCCACATTTCTGCAGACTACAGAAGTACTAAACCAACACAGTAACAGTCTCAATTTTATGTGGACTTCTGAAGTATGGAAGGAACAGCAGAAGTCGGCTTGACATGTTAAGAAAACCTCCCTATCTGACCATCCTGAAGCCACTCAGGCAGTCACAGGTGCATCACCTGAGCTAGAACCAAGGCCACTTTGCAGCTACACACACACAATTACACAGTCAAACCACGTCTACTTCTGCAGAAGAATCTCAGCCGTCTCGATTGTTAAAATACTTTAATCATAGAATCATAGAATCATAGAATAGATTGGGTTGGAAAAGACCTCCAAGATCATCAAGTCCAACCCCTGATCCAACTCCAATTACTATATCATGGCACTAAGGGCCACATCCAATCTCTGCTTAAAAACCTCCAGGGATGGTGAATCCACCACCTCTCTGGGTAGGCTGTTCCAATGCT
>NW_020955276.1:2012803-2052849 GCF_003031625.1 Empidonax traillii
CTATCCAGATCCCTCTGCAGAGCCCTCCTGCCTTCCGGCAGGTCGACACTCCCTCCCAACTTGGTGTCATCTGCAAATTTGCTGATGATGGACTCAATCCCCTCATCTAAATCATCGATAAAGATGTTAAACAGGACTGGTCCCAGCACTGATCCCTGGGGAACACCACTGGTGACCGGCTGCCAGCTGATCATGATGCAACAATAAAATAATGTCTCTAGCTGGGTGCCTTCTGGGAGGCACCCCAAGCAAACGAATCCCTGGGATTTTATACCTGCAGTGTGTACGAACAGAGAAGTCTTGCTCTTCCAGCTGAGTCCTTGGCTCCTGCTGTGTCTCTGCGTGTCCAATCCCCTGTCCAGTGCTACAGAGCCTTGCACACCTTTTTTACAAAAGGTTGGCAGCTGTCTCTTGCTTGGGGCTCTCACCCTCCAGACTTCAACCTGCAGCTTGCAAACTGAGCTACCTGCACTGTTATGTATGCCTCAGCGGTCCCTAGAATGCTGACTTGAACTAGTCCTTAAAATTCTGTTTCAGATAATGAGCAACCTAAATTGTTAGGACTTACTGGTTTTCTACATGTGTATGATCTAGCACAGTAGCAGTTTATTCCTCAAATATAGGGGTAAATTGTTTACAACAGAAAAAAATCTCAAAAGAGGTACCTTTTTTTTTGCCTTAGGGCAGTATTTCTCTCCTTTTTACTCTTAAAGTTCTACACCTGTCCTTCATGAAGGTAAAAATTTTAATATTTTACAAGATTTCAAGTTCTTTTGGGTGAGGGTGGTATTAGTATAACTCTCTAAAATGCAGGAAAGTCATGACACATTGTTCTGCTAGTGTAGTCAGAATTAAAAGCCCTGCTTCATACAAGTTGAATAGAGGTTTTAAAGGAAAAACAAAGCATTTCCTGAGAGGCAAAAAAATGCATTTATCTTAATATCACACTAATTTTTGTAAATAAAATTAGTTTCTACTTGTAAGTCAATAGTGAAGTTTTTGTTTTTCAGTTCAGAGTTTTACCCACATTCCCATCAATCCTCTCAAAACACAATTCCCTGAGTGGAAAGCTCTTCTGGAGAGTTCTTCACTTTCAGACAAATTAATTCTAGCTATAGACCACTGATTATTAAATTATCCATGGATACATCAAACTGTTTATTTTTCCTCTTGGAACCCTACCACAGAGTTTCTTTAGCAGCAATGCTTATAATCTAAGTGTTCTTAGGGCCCTAAAGCAGAAGCAGTCTGAAGCTGGACTAGCACAGAGGAATTCACAAGGCACAGTGTCATAGTGGGCTGCTCTGTTAGAAGGATTTAATTAGAAATTTTAGGAGTGTGGAAATTCATAGGAGTGAATGCAGCCCTACAGTTCAGCAGAAAATAGACAAAAGCCTTGCTGAAAGGAGAGAAGTTTTGTTTACCAAGGATTCCTAGAGTGAAAGACAAACAAACAAAAAAGGTGGACACACTTCCATCCAGCTCTCAGAGAGGCTGAGTTCTGAGGAGATTCTTATCTGCTCCAAGAAAACATAGGGGGGACTCTTCCGGCTCCTTTTCGTTTAGTCCCCAAGAGACCTGTGGTAAACCAGAGGGGTTGGAAGGAAGATCCTTGTAAACCTTCCAGAATATAAGGGGGAAAAGTGCTTATCAGTTAAAAAATACGTGTCATCCTGCTTCCCAAAACACTAGGTATCTTCTGGCAATGTGAATTCTGGCAGAGATTTCAAGGATTTTTCTTTCCGTTTTTATTTTGCTTTGGGCTTATTTAAAGGTATACTGTGGGATTTACCATATTGTCTAAATACAAAAAGCATCAACAGGAAGGCAGTTTATAGGCAGCTGTCTAATAATCCTCTTTTCAAACACCATTTTGGTTTAGTTCCTAAATTCCTTGTGTTTTTTCTAAAATCTAGATGCTACAAAGTAGCAATCTGCATTTTCACCTACTTGTGGGGCTTCAAAGAGGGGCAAAATCAGCTGAGTAGCTCTTCAGATATGGATTTTCACTTTCAAAATAGAATTCTCGATTTTCCTTGCTAAGACTAAGTCTTGCTAAAGACAGTATTTTGTCTATTTTTAACACAATATGGTCTCTGTGGGACTAGATACAGAAAAATAAAAGTAATAGAAAATACCTGTCTGCTTTATTCAGGTAAAAAAAAATAAAGGAAAAGAAAAAGAAAAAAGAATATGGCACAGGTCATGGTTTTTAGTTCTTTGAGTAATTGAAACTACATTTATACCTCTTCATCTTTCCCCTCCTCCCTTAAAAATTACAATAGTCTTTAGCTTTACTGGTATTTATTTCCCATAAGTAAATTCAAAGTGGGTATGTAATGACACGAAAGAGGTTTTAATATCCAAAACCTATTAAAAATCTGTCTCTAACAAAAAAAAAATTGTTTGAAGTTCAAATGAAAGACAATATCTGAATAAAACTAATCCCCAGGAGAATGCATGGCACCTGCCAGACACTGTAAAGGTTTTATAAATGTTGTCTTCTGTAAAGTCGACTGCAAACATCATAAGGCCTTTGGTAAATATGTAAACCAGCCTTTTTGTTTGAGCAGAAATATTGAGCTTCCTGGTATTATGATTATAAAATAGAGAAGATTATTTCAGACTTTTTTTTTTAAATATTTGTTTAGTGGTCTCTCTCTTTTTCCTTGGGATCAAGTTTCAAATTATACACAGAGGTAAGTGTTTGAAAACAGTCTTCCTTAGTAATACAAGACCGGAAAACAATCTATTTAGAAGTCATTTTTGAGTAAAGATGTAGAAACAGTGATGCTGGAAAACAGAAAATGATTTGACTGTCTGATTCACAATAACAAAATGAGAAGGAAAAATTCTGCTCTGCAGGAAAATAATATTGTTTATATTGAATAATGCAAAATGTTTATCCCTTTGCAGAGGCAAATTACCACATTTTTGTGTCTACAATTATCTACTTGTAACTGTATCAAATTAATTTTATCTGATGATTGTTTTAAGTATTGTGTTCATAGTATTTCCTTTTTTTTTTTTTTAAAAAAAGAACAGCACAATTTAAAAAAATCTGCAAAACAGCACAGACCTTAAAATAAGCATAGCTAGCTTCTGTGAGATCTATTAAAATATATAGAATAGTGCTTTATGGAAACATCACCATTAAGACAAAAATTCTACACTTACATTAATTTCCTATTTTTTGCTGTTATCATAATACAGTGAGAAAAGGGAATTATTCAAAGCACTACTGTTTAAATATCAACTATATTGTATTACATTTCATTACTAATTATTTACCTTTTACTTTTCTTTAAAGATGAAAAATACCCAAGTGCAGACCTTCAAGTACCTCAGGTAAGAAATTTAATCCAGACAAAAGCATTTAAAATTCTCATTTGACCTCCTCATATCTAAACTTCAGAGATGTATTTCTATCAGTATCATTTTACAGATTTGTATTTTTGGCCCTATCTAACACTAGGACTGCCAGAAAACATTCTGAATATTACAAAATAAAGTAGTGGGGGTGGAAATAAGAACCTCTGCTGCAGACAAGACTTGCACTTGACTGCTGGCCTTGAGAATCAGGCTAGACTGCAACATCCCTCTCCCAGACATGACATAGCAGTCATCACCTCCTTCACCTCTCATTTATTTGCCTCAGAAATGGATCCCATACAAGAGAAGAAAAAAATTCCATCACTGTTCATCTGTACCTTTGTCTTTACACAGAAAAAATGAAAATGGTATTTACCTTAAATGGCAATAGTTTTGGTTTGTTAATTCAGAAGTTTACCTTCAGTATTAACCTTGATCTACACAGAATTACAGACTACTGCCATCACACTTTGAAATCTCTTCACCATGTTAAATTAGTCAGACAATTAAAAGAAACTTGGTGAAGGCATCATAACTGTAAAAACTGAGACCAGTCTTGTACATAAGCTTATAACACTTTAAGTACCAAACCAGGAAAAACTCAAACCCAAATGTACCACTTTTTAATTATTTTTACAAAGTGAATATGTTGTAAAGACTACAAAGCAATAGATGTCTTATTCAATAGATGTCTTTCTCTCCAGCTGAAACATACTGACAAGTATAATGCACTTGACATGTAAGTTTATTAGATATTCTTGAGCTAGTGTCACTCCTACCTTTCTCACACATCTTTCCTGATAGCATGAAGAAATTAGTGAATTCATCATTTTGGAAAAGTCATCTAACTGGGATTTTTATGTGGAGATCAGCAGATCATATATATATAAAAGGAAATATGTAGTTCATATTGCATTTACAAAACCTTATATGCTAGGGTAATGGTAATTGTCTATAGGCCTCTAAACGTGGATTTCAGAAAAGTACAACAACGCTAAAACCTTAAGCTGAGCTACCTGTCATACCTTACAAAGTATTTAGGTACTTGGTCCTGTTATTTAATACACTGAAAGACGTCTCTTTGTGCTTTTAGAAAGGGAGATTCCCACCCTGCAGCTGAAAATATTACTCATTTCTGCTCTAGTTACCTGGGTTGTTTGTATCTGTTGGATCTTCTCTTCTGGAGGTTTACTACTTCTTCTTTTAAGAAAAATGTAAATGGCCTCATTACTTTATATTTTGTTTTAGTTGTTTTCTGGATTTGATGTAAAACCCCTGTGAGGATATCTGATGAGATCCCACAGGGATTTGTAATTTGTCTTTAAAAGACCAACAAACCATAGTCATTTGCCATTATAATAAACAGGCACTGAAGTAAGAAAAAGGAAAGCCTTGCTAATTTTTCAGGACCTTCCTAGACATAATAGAAATAAAGGACTAGGGTTTGGGGTTTTTTAGTCACTTTTAAATGCTCAAGGAGAAAAATAAAGTGATTCATAGGTAAAAGCATAGAAGTATACTGGGGGTTTTTACCTGCTTTTTTTTTTTTTAATCACTCAGATTTAAGCCATATGCTACATAGTCATTTTACGAGACTACAAATTGTCCTCAGTTTATATCCATGTAACTTTTTCTTCCCATAATATTTAGGTGGGATGCAGATATATTTTATTCAGTTTTTAGCACATTTCGGGCTGAAATCCACTCATATATTTTGTTTTCACTTATAAATATCACTAACATCTTTCTACTATTTTGTCTAAAATAAACAGAAATAACAAGGTTAGAAATGTTAGCAAATTTTATTTATTTAAGGAACATTTTATATATAAAATAATAAAAGAATTTTTTAACTCGTTAAGATACGGCTTCTGAAGCATGATGACACAACTACTGAAGGTATATGACTTAATAATAGCAATTATAATAGCATCTGGTCAACATTTTTGATGAGAAATGGGGATTTGGTTACAGTAGTTCACTTTGAAAAATCACCTTTTCATATGTTTGTGTCAGAATTGGGAATACTTTATCACTTCTAATTTCTTTTTCAAATGAACTCTTTTTTTGATAATAAATTATTTCTAGTTTATTTCCTTCATTTCTTTAATTCTTTTCCTTCAAATTTATTTTAACTAGAAGACTTTTCAAAATTATCAATCTGAAAGTCATCTACATAAAATTATTTTTATTATATTTCCTTGGAACAGGCAGTATGTCGTAAAGATACAAATAAAAAAATTATCTTTAAAGTATTACCTACATTAAAAAATGTTATCATATATATTTGTTTTAATTTATTTTTTCTTAACTACATTATTACATAATAATAATTGCAATAACAACTTTACTTGCAAATAAAGAACCTAATTATTCTCCCGTACAGCCAAACTCTCCTGCTTGCAATTCAGAAGAAAAGAAACGGGTGAAGATGTTTACTGATGCAACATTTTTTTAACTAACTTTGGAAAATGCTTTGATTATATCAAAAGAATAATAAAGTTGAAAAGGAGAATTTTCTGTCTATTAGTACATATTACATTTCTAGGAATCTTTTTCTGCTAATATTTTTAGAGATCTATATTGATTTCTTTTTTTAGAAAGAACATATTTTGTCATTATAATAAGGGAGAAGCTCTTGAACATATCAACATTTAGAAAATGCTCAATGTCTATAAATTTTGAAACCTGAAGCGAATTAAAACAGTAAAACAAATTACTTTAAAAGCGTACTTGCTTCCAGACACTGTAACTTAGAAATTTTTCAAAGACAGATTATTTGTTAGTCAAATTTTAGTGGAGTTTGATATTAGTCTGATTCGTCAAGAAATCTTCAAAGGAGGTGTTAAACATTTGTGATTTGACCAGACAGAACAGAATCAGTTGAAAAATAAATTTCAGTTCTCTCACTTTTGTTTCTCCAGGAAAAGACACGGTTTGTTTTTTGAAAGGAAATTCAGCATCCTGTTCTCTGATATTCTAAAGATGGGGTTTTTTAGATTAAAGACTTTATAAAGACTGAATTAAAACCCATTTTTTATTTTGTTAAGGTGCTTTGCATTTAAGTTCAGCCCAGGATTAACCTGATTAGCTGCAATTGTGCAAAAATTTATCAAGTTACTTCTGTTGACATAATGTTAGCTTAATCCTGTAATTTCAGTTTTGTATGAAAACATGTTTGTTCTGATGACACCTCTGCTGTCATGAAATAGTAATCAAATTAGTGAACCTATTTTCACCTCCTAATATCAGTAAACAAGATGCCTAGGAACATGGTTTAGTGATGGACTTGTCAGGGTTAAGTTAATGGTTGGACTTTGCAGTATATATCTACAATAAGTAAAATATAGTAAAGCCTAAGTTTATTTACTGTCTTTTGAAACAAAATATTGGTTTGAGAACACAACACTCATATTTTTCTGATCAATATCCCTTTTCCTCCTAATTTACTAAAATTGTGTTGCTAATATTGCTTGCAACTGTATGAATTACATCCATAGAGTCTTCTGTCTGAAAATATCTTTATTTAGGAAAATGTTAGTTTTCCTTTTGACATCTAAATGTCTTGTCCAGACTTTGCTTATGATCTCATGCTTACAACTTAACAACTTTAAGGTAAGAAAACAGCATTTTCCCTTCTTGGCTTGCTTCCTCCCATTGAAACTTTATCTCTGACAATCCAGTGATCTTGATAGATTATCAGGATGCAACATTTTATGTTAAAGAACAGAGCTCCGGAACAAAAAGACATTCACTGATTGAGCACAATATCAATTTCTCAGTAGGCCTGAGAGCAGCATAGCTCCAATACTGAAGGTTTTACACCAAATGTCTCTTTGAGTGCCCCGCAAATGTGACTGAAAGTATAGTATATTCCCACAAAACGCATCAGAGGAAAGGAAAAATGAAACTCATTAATTGAGGTAATAAAGATTTATGTTCAAGCAGTGAGGTGATGAAAATTAATATGACTGTGCTGAATGGAACGGAACTGTGACAATTGAAATGAATTGAAGATATACCTCAAGTGATTTCAGTGGCTTTAGGAGATTGCTTTTAAATTTGAGGAAAGGAAAAATGAAAGATTCTCCCAGGAGCCAGCACAGATGAACTACTCCCAGTACTTCATACCTTCTACTCATTGCATCTTGCTTTTGTGTGTGCAGTGAAACAAGACTTACTTTCCTGGATAGAGAAGTTGTGTTTCTTTAGGGATTGGGGTTAGTTTTCAATCTAAATTTCCAAATCCTAAACTCGCCAAACCAAAGGCAAAATTCCAGGTGTGCTCATCTTTTCTTTTATAACTGCAGGATTATAGTAATTTTATTTTTTCCACTCAAACACACTTTACGGTATCTTTAACAAATAGAAATAAGGATTAGCAGCCAGCATTGTAATGTAGCATTGTACCACTTTGGAATCAATATTACTTACATTGCACTAATTTTGCTGTTGAATAACAGCATGACAGGTTCTTGACTTAGCAAAGGCTTTGCTGCTAGTCATTTACTCAACATCAAGCAGTTAACAGATATTGTTCTTTTTACTCAAGCTGTGTCATTGAGTCACTGGCATTTGAACATGCTGTTATAGGGACAAAGCAAAACAATACAAAAATTGGAGAGGAAAAATGTTTCAATTTTAAAGATGGCCAAGAATGCTATCTGAGAGAGATATAACTTGTATATTAGCCCTATGTAATTTTTTTTTAACAATAAAAAGCAACTTTCCAAGCACTACAGAGACATTTCAGGCGTAAGGAAAGGAGAAACCCCAGTGATTAACAGGTAGCTAAACACATACAATTTTTTTTTTCTTTTAAGGATACCTCATCTTCTGTCAGGTTTCTTTTCTAGAGCTGAGTTACCTGAAGCAACAAAACCATCTAGGATGATTGCTGCTTAAATATTTTATAGTAATTTACTAAGAGTGGTAATTTTTGAATTCAATGTATTCAAAAGAAGTAGTCCTGCTGAAATCAAGTCTGAATAAATGGTGCAGTGGGAAAGGCTTTGTATTTTAAAAATGAATGGATAAAGGATTAATTTCATTGAAATTCAATGTACAGTATCCAGTTGCTATTACTATAACTTAAAAAAATTTCCACAACAAAGAATTTTTTAACTTACTCTTCTCCAAGGCACATCCTGTTGTTTTGTCTCAGGATAGAGATCTGAAAAAGATTCAGAAGTGTTTGATGTTACTGGTAGTCACAGCCATTAGAAAATATCATGGTTTTCTTTATACACATATTTACATTTGTTGATAGGAATAATCAGGAACAATTATAACTCTGAAGCACTGCATACAATAACTGAAAAGAACAATTAGCAATGAAAATATAAATGGACTTCTGCAGTTCTGTTTTTCTCTCTTATGAAATATATCTGATATTTCTGAATTTTCTTACAGGCCTTATTATCATGGAATCATATAATAGTTTGAGCTGGAAGACAACTCAAAGATCATCTAGCTGCAACTCTCCCACTAGAAGTGTCAGGGACACTTGCCACTAGAGCGGGTTGTTAAAGCCCCATCCAGCCTGGTCTTGGGATGGGACTTCCAGGGATGGAACAGCCACAATTTCTCTGAGCAACCAGTTCCAGTGCCTCACCACCATTATGGTAAAGAATTTCATTTCAGATCCTATCAGAGAGCATTTCTAATTGTAATTTTCATAATTGAATGTTTAAATGATCTCATAAATTAAAGTCTACAATTATGCAGAATTCAATATTTTTACTACAGGTCACCATTTCCAAACACATAGCTTTGTAGTTCTTGAAACATATTTTCTGTCTTGAATCAGTTTACAGATTTTAATGACATTAAAAGATTAATTAAAATAAAAACTCCATAATGCAAAGCACTTAAATTCATTATTTTCGAGGCTGCATAAAACATTCTATTAAATATTATAAGTTGTATAAGGGTTTGTGTCTTTTTATCATTTATTTTTTGAGATGTAGGACTCAGTAAATAGTAATTAGATAATAAGAACAAGGGTAGGTTATGAACATTAACTTCAGTTTGCCTCCATCTGAATCCTTGATACTGTTGCAACACAAACTTCATATGTACAATTTCGGTATTCCATTGCATGATTCTAAAACATTCAAAATAAGGGATGAAAGCTTAATCAGACTGTTTTGAAAACTGGTACTTAATTCACAGGGAATTTGGGTACGTGTAATATCTAAAACAACATTTCTAATGTGTACATCTTAAGATATTCATTCATTGAAGAGGGAAATATTCAAAAGATCTATTCCTCAATTTTTCTCACCCATTTTTCTGTGAGTGTGGATACATATGCCAACTAGCATTAAAACTATACAGGCAATGTTCACATAAGTATTCAAAGCTTCTCTTCATAAAAACAGTTAAAGTAGTTACAAGTGTGAAGGGTTGTAAGGTTTAAGAATAACAACAGATATTATTAGGAGACTGAAATCTACCATATCAATGTATGAAGATCTTGGGTTTAGTCCTGCAATAATGGTTGCAAATGCTGAATCATACCTGTCCAAATAGGAAATGATTGATTAGTTCTGGGAAGGACGTTTCACTTTATGGGGACAAAGGAAGAAACTATTCGTAGGCAATTTGACTGTACAAATAATGAATACCTGAAGCTAGTCTTTGATCAATATTTTTCAAATATATTAAAAATTTCAGGATTTACATTAGAAATGACATATGGTAAGTTCATGACCAGACTGACCATACAGCTTACTACTGCTCTATACATGTAGCTCCCCAGCCAAAAAAAAAAAAACAAACCTAAAAAAAAACAGAAAAAAACAAGCAAGACAGCAAACAAGTAAACAAAAAATGATCAGATCTAAGCAAAGGCTCAGAATGCACAAAATTATTTCCTCCTGTGTTTATGTTAGTTAGGCTTTGAATTTGCTTAAAAAGTGACCTGAGTGTAATTTGTTAATTTGCTCCTTTTGAACCTAGTTAATAATCCAAACACTGTAAAAGACTTCCACAGCTCACCTTTAAGAGCAGTGACTGATCTTGTCAGATTTGTCGAAATGTTTTAAGCAAGTTTACTATCAATATCTATAAGGAGGACATGAGAAAGAATACATCATATTCTGCAAGAATTCTTTGACTTTAGGGGGAGGTCATGTCTTTGAAGTGAAAGGCTACTGAATACTTTAGATTCAGAAATGCATTTCTTTTAAGTTAAGAATCTATTAGGATCAGTGAAAACACATAGGTCTATTTCAAAGTGTCTAATCCACAGCATCTTTGAAAAAACGCAGAAACAGATTCTTTCACATAGCAAATACCTAACTTCAGGATTTAACTCACAGGCTAATAAATACACAACACTTATTCTTAAATACAATCAAACCAGTCATGTTCTAGAAGGGCACATCACCAAGGTGAAGCCTGTTTGGCTGCTAAGTGACATGTTTCTTCATGAAACAGGTACTCCGTTCTGCCACCATTCTTAATCCACTCCTAAAAATACTAATTTTTTCTATTGTGTTCCTTTATTGTTTAAAATAAGAGGAATTGGCCAATAGTCTTTCCAGATAGCTTATAAACTGCCTTCCAGTAACAGTCTGACCTCCTATCCCACAAGTGTCAATTTTCCTAGACCTGAAACTGATATATGTTTTACTTGAAGGACTAATATTTGCAAAAATTCCAAAAATAAAGAGTTAGTGTCAAGATGACTGACAGGACCTGAAAAAAAAAGGCTATGGACTGAAACAAAACAGAATCAAAGATGTGTTTTAAGCTTTTAGTGATCAATTAAGAAAACAATCAGGTTTCTTGGGCAGTGATATTTGACCAGTGTGAATTAATTCCTTCTTACCTTATTTATATAAACATTCACTGAAAATGAAGTCACTGAATTTTATATATTACAATGATAATTTGTGAATGAAGACTGTGTTGGGATGTCCACCCACTTAACATCTGAGCAGAAAAGAATCTTACCACCCACCTCATCTGATCAAGCTTTAGACTATGAATGAGCTACTTCTTACTCCTACTTTCATGATGTCTGTAAACAGGAAAAAAGGGGAACAGCAACTTTTTTCTTCAGAGAACTCTCAGTGTTTTGGATGATCAGTGTTTTGTGGTAACAAAAATATTTACTTTGAATAACAAACTTGTTTTGCTCTGAACTCCAAGGCTTACTGTTCATAATATGTCCATGATATATTTCATATAGAAAAGGACAAAACTCTTCTGAACACTACATTGTTGTACTCAAGCATGATTTTTCCTGGGTTTGTCTTTTGTATTTTCTTGATTAAGCTATTAAAGAAGCCTAAGCCCAAAGAATTTTGAAAAGCATTTTGGTACGATGAAAATAGGTATTTATTTGCCAAAACACTTAGTCATTCAACTCTCAACAGTGTGATTTCTAAAAGCACCTGTGTAGCTAAGCTGTTCAGGTGCTTTTCCAAGCACACTAATTCCTTTGAAAGTACAGTCTGCAAACCTCATCTCAGAGTTCAAAACTGAGGTGTTGCAATTACTAGACAGATGTTAATGACATCAACAGCTATTCTGAGACTTATTATGGAGGTATTTTAATCAAGAGCATCTGATCCTTCTTTTGGGACTAAGACTGATGGGAGACTTATAGTCTCAGTTATTGCAGTTCTGATAATGTGTGTGTGAATATTGCTTCCATGGATATAAAGCCAGTGAGTAAACATTAACTTTATTTATGAAATGGTATTTAATAATAAAATTGCAGCTGGAGGCCTTTAAATGAGCTCTGACTGTTGTACACTTACTTGTACCAACTGTGAAGTGCCAGTCAGTAGTATGAAATATTTACTATTTGAGACAGGCAGTGATGAAATGGAAAGAAAAAAAATTACTCTCTGTCAAAATTGAACTTCTCTTGGAAATACACTCAATTACTGGAAAAAGACTTAAGTATTTGATCTTTAATCTATGAATCTTTGCCTCATACTTGTTTATTAGGAATTTCAATCTAAGAAAACATGTGGTAGTTCAGTTTGTTGGTTTTCTCCAAGAACCTTCTTTGCAAAGGTCAGTTAACTAGGGAATACCTAATTCCTTACAACAGCCTGTCAGTTATAGGTAGAGACACGTGGGAAAAGCTAGAGTTTCAGAATGGGGACAGTAAACTAAAGAGATATTTTTGTACCAAAATCATACTACAGGGGAAGAAATAAGTGGTATCAACAGATACAAGGCACAGCTTATAAACACCTACATAATAGAAATAAATAGAAAAACATTCTTCAAGACATGGGCCAATAAACACATTATTAATTCACAACAGAGGAGAAGGAAAATATATACAAAATGTTTTCTTGGGATAGCATCCAGACAGTCTCATTGGCTCACAGCTAATTTCAGACCTATGAAAAGTGACTTTACTTATATAACACAGTACACAGAACAGAATTTGATTTCTTAAGTACTGTCTAGCCCTATGTAGAATATAAGAATTCATTATGAAATTAATCACTTCCAGTCCCAGCATATTAATCTCCAAAATCCTCTTCATATGTTACCATTGAATGATAGTTTTTAACTATTAATAGATCTTTGGAAGCACAGAAGAAGCATGCTCTTTCTCTTTCTGCTTAACTACCTATTATCTAACACAAATATTTAACATTTGGTCAAAGGCACTACATCTTCAATTTTTTCTCAGAATAGCAAGGCTGGATAAAATACTAACTCTTCTAAAAGAGGAAACTAATGGGAAGTGTTCGCAGTACTCTGGATTAAGTTTATAGGTACAAAAATAGATCTATGAGATCCACGTAGACAAGGTTTATGACTGGTAGTCCAGTAATCACGAAATGTAAGTTGCATTCAATATCTTTGCTTTCTAATAGTCTTGACTTTAACTCCAAAGAGTACTTTAATTCCTTGTCTTCCACTTCAGCAAGACTAAAAAAAAAATTTTTTTTCAGGTCCATAGATGGTTATAAATATTTTTTGTAGAAATATCTATAAATTTACACCTATGTTGCTACTTTTGCAGAAATTTGGACACATGTTCCTCAGATGTGACAGTACAGAGGTGAGGAAGCCCATTGGTGTTGCAGATTGGGCCCAAATTACTGAGGTTATTTACTTTTCCTGAAGTTTGTGAAGAAGTCTTTAACCATAAGGAAGTAGAAAATTTAATAAATAGTGAATCTGCATGATCTTGCTATACTTGACTTCTGTTCTGCTCTTATACATATAATACAGAGTCATTCTTAATAATTATACAAATAATGACCTAATTAATGCTATAATTCCTCACCATATACACATTATATCATACTTTTAAAAATGGATCTTAACATTATTCTTTAAAAATCACTGCAGGAATCTACTACTGCCAAAACCAGTAGTTACAACAATGTTAGCTAAACAGCACTAACATGTATAAATTAAATTTAGTACATCCCAATCAGATTTGTTGGTATCTTGAACTCTTCAAACCCTACACTGGGTGCCAAAAAGAGGACTGTTGTGGTTTAACCCCAGCCAGCAACCAGACACCACACAGCTCACTCACTCTCCTATCAATGGGATCAGGGAGAGAATCAGAAAGGAAAAGAAAGAAAACTCATGGGTTGACATAAAGACAGTTTAATAGGGAAAGCAAAAGCTATGCATCCAGGGAAAGCAAACCAAGGAATTAAATTAATTCATTGCTTCCCATGGGCAGGCAGGAAAGCAGGGCCCCATCACATTTAATAGTGACTTGGGAAGACAAACACCATCACTCTAAATGTTCCCTCTTCCTCCTTCTTCTCCCCTTCTTCTTCTTATATACTGAGCATGGTGCCATATGGTATAGAATGTCCTTTTGGTCAGTTTGGGTCACCTGTCCCAGCTGTGTCTCCTTCCAACCTCCTAGGCATCCCCCTCCTTCCTTGCCAGCATGGCAATAAGAAAAGCCAAAGAAGCCTTGATTCTGTGCAAGCCCTGCTCAGCAAAAACAAAAACATCTCAATATTTTCAACCCTGTGTTCAGCACAAATTCAAAACCCAGCCCCATTTAGCCACTGTGAATAAAATTGTCTCTACCACAACCAAAATCAGTACATTTTTGTAATGACAGCACTGTCAGAATTATTCACAGACTGATTCCTATTAGTTCATAAAAGAGAATCAGAACCTCTGCTAGGGGTAGGGGCTCAGAATCTGTGCAAGTGGTCTGTATTAATTCTGGGAGCTGAATTGCACCTGTGCATGATAAAGTGGTAATTTTACCATATTATCAGCCTGCAACACTGACATTAACGTGTCACAGCACTATACCATTATAGGGATGGGAAGGTAATATTTGTCCTTGATTTCTTCTTAATTTTTACCAGTGAAGATGTTTTCTGTGCAAGACATGGAACAAAGAATACTATAGAAGTAATATTTCTACTGGTATCGTGCTAAATTTATGCCAAAAGTATGGGCCTTTTCCATAATCTCATTTTTTGTTAGGTGGCTTATTTACAGCTATCGTTTTCCACAAATAAGTTGACAGGAATTATCAAGTAGTTTGGACTCAATTTGTAACTCTCCTGGCTATGTGCAGAATATTAAAAAGCTTTTCCTGCTGCATGGTTATCTTTTCTGCTTCTAGATTTAGCATTATTTCCTTCTGAGGATATATCTCAGAGGTGGCAGTCTCAGTCATCTAAAGGAAATGGAATTTTCTACCCCATGTCTTGGCTGCAAACACCTTCCGTCCTGCAGAATTGTAGATTGAAGCATGATAACTTTCAAGGGATACTTTTTCTCAACAGGAATGAATCTTGACATATAGTTAATATCAGTGAGATAGGAAGTTTGTATTATTTGATACAGTATATACAAATGACAGAGAAGAATGTCTTGCAGAGGAAATAAAGATAATTCTTTATTATAATGAATTAAAAAGAAATCTGTTAAAAAACTTTTTTACTTAAAGAACAACACAGTAAAGAACTGACCAAAAAGCTTGATCCAGCAAACACATAAGTGTTGATATGAATAAATAACAAGGGGAAAAAAAGGCTTCCAAAATACACCCTTGTACCTGTGCCCTACAATATCCTCACATTGCAAGGAGAGGTTAATCTTCTAACCGATACATGCTTTTCATCTTATATCATTATGCAAAACCACTCTTAAAGAGATATTGTTTTTCATCTTATATCATTGTGCAAAACCACTCTTAAAGAGATATTGTTTTTCCAAGCTACACTGACTTTGGGTTTACAGCTTATGCAGACCACAACTTACAAGACTCAGAAGGATGTCTCTGCTAAAAGAGGTAAATTAATGGTGCTTCTTACTGTGTTAGCTTTATTTTGACTTACAGTTTCGTGAACTCTCATTTTGTTTTGAAAGAAATGAATAGAATTCTAATGATTTCCACATTACTGCAGTAAATTTTCAAGATTTAAACCTTAATGTAGCAAAATAACAATAATTTTCCCTCTTCTCCAACATTAAAAATTAGGAAAAGACATGTATGTTAACCCTAGTATTTAAGATACTTTCCAGTTTGGATAATTGCATTCCATGTATTCAATTCTCCTGCAGCTTCAATTAGATGTGATGCTTTTTTTTTCATGGTCCTGAGCTCTTGTAGAGTATTGTTGTTCACTGTTTAACAGCTGCCACTTTTCACCCAGGAGGTGCTTTTATTTAGTTATTTAACAAAATGAGCCTTGTACCAGGGCTTTCAATTGTTTTCTGATTGTATTCTGATTTTTGTACTGCAACCTGTGTCAGAAAAATTAGACCCTGTGAGAAGGTAGAATTGCTCAGAAAAACTTCAGATAGCTTAGGAATGAGTCAGATGTCCTCTATAACACACTGTTGCAGAGAGATCCTGAGAATCAGGGTTTCTATCCACTGAAATAAGCAGCAGACTGGGGAATCGCTACCACTCCACCTTTCTCCTTGGATCATATAGAATTTTTCCTCTTGGATCACATAGAATTTTTCTTTTGTTTTGTTTTGTCAGATTTTGTGTTTCGTTTTGCTTTGTTTTTTGTGGTCTGTTTGTTGTTGTTGTTTTATTCTGTGCAAAGTGGAACAGCTTGTGTAAGGAAGACAATAGTCAAGACCTTTATTTCTCCTGCTGAAAACAAACCAGATATGCTTATGAGTTCCATAAGAAACAGAGAATAGGGACAGCTTTATCATACCATGAGCAAATATTCTCTACCTAGATATAGCTGGAGTGGGACGGAAGTGTAATTGTCACTGCTATCTGTTGGTATAAAGAAATGACCCTAACTAGGAGAAAGGCCTCAGGAATTTTTGAAAGAGCTCAAAGCACAGAACTGAAGAAGATACACACCTACATCAGTTGGAAAGACATTGAAACATTAGAGGAAAACCAGTGCAAAGATACATTTGTCCTTATCATTACTTTTACCTCAGCTACAGGCAGTTTCTTAATGTGGTGTTTGTGAATTTCACTGCTTAGCTCTCCACACAAATATACAGAGCACCTAAAGAAGCATTCAGATATTCTGGATTCATATTTCAGCATTAAAAATTCAAATTCAATTACTGAAAACTGTTACAACTCAGGCATATTAGAAGGCATGTGATAAAACACTGAGGTAGTCCCCATTCTGCACTAGGATCCAGCATCCAAACTATACATGATTCAAGGCTTTTATCTGAAATTAGCTCCTCTCTGTCACTCAGCACTGAATGCCCATAACAGTTGCATCATATTGTGTGCACTTCTGAAGCAAATCTTCCACTTCAGTTTTATGCAGAAGGCATCAAGTTTGCAGATCTGGGACACAAAGGGAACCAAACCCTAGTCAGTGGAAGCCGAACAAGAAAACCTATTTCCTTGTAAATCTTAAAGAAAAAAAAAAAAAAAAAACCAAAAAAAAAACCAAAAAAAAAACAACTTTACATTTGTGAATGATGCAAATAGAAATGAAAGACAAATAGAAGAGATGTTGATTGCAAGATCTCACTGCTTGGGTAGCTCTGGAAATACTATTTCTAGAATGCTGCTGTTTTTGAAACACTCAGTTGTATAGTCTTTCAAAAGCATCTGCAGATGAAACAAGTCACAAAACTGCGACCTATTTATGATGTCAACAGATGTCATGATATAGCAAATATTTATAATACAACAAATCCTGAACAACAGGTGGATTTTTAGAGAGATCTACATGAATTTTTTAGCAAGATAAGAATACAATAGGTCTCATTTTTCTTAAAACTAAACTATGTTAAAAGAAATGTAACTATATTCAAATCTCAGTTTTAGTCACCCACATGTCTATATGTTTCTCCAGTTTAGTTGATTCATTTCTCTTTCTTAGCTCTAGATAAAGGAATTATAGGATATTAAAGACAGAAACTTTTTGAATTTGTAGACATACTGCTAGACATTTCTTGAATCAGTTTGAGATGTACAAGATTTTTTAGTTTATCCACTTATCTGGCCACATCTACCTTAGGTCTTCATAATCCAAATACAATAAAATCAGAAAATATTTACATGCTGTACAGCACCAACCACTGTAGCTAAATTAAAATCTCTCTAGCAAGGAGTTAAGTATTTGGGTATATTTTGTTTTCCTTTTCAGACCATGAAACAGGTGAAATTTTATGTGATACTGCAAACATTTATATCAGAAGTACAGTTGTTCCTGTCCTATGTGATAAAAGTCCTGTTGCACACAAAATTTATAATATGTTCCATAAGGTTGAAATCTTCTTTATTTTTACTAATCAGTTCACCTTTCAAGAAGCCTTGTTAGATCACTGAATCATGACAAATGATTCTTTACATATTAGGACACTGAGTTCACACTGATGAACTAACAAATTAAAATGTAATATGAAATGATGACAATGAGAATAGTAGGGACAGTCCTTTTGATGTCAGGAAAGAATTCATAATTAGGCCAAGATTTACCCTTTAATTAAAACATTATCACACTGATAATGCTGAATGAAATGCAGTTGTGAGGATTCCAGTGAAATACCATTAAAATGACAGAAGCTATCACACAGTTTTTGTCCTGAAGCAGCCATATTTTATTACACATAACTGAAGGTTAGAAAGCAATCAAGGGTGTTTTGCCATCCTTGTCTCAGGCTAAGGTAATTATTAGTCTCAGAGTTTCTCTCTTTCTTTCCCTCTCCCTCCACCCCCTACTCCTCGCCTTTTTTTTTAACTGTGTTTACCCAAGAGGAAAATGAACTACAGTGCTTATCAGCACAATGCATACATCAGTGATACAAAAGGCAACTTTTCATGGATGAAGCCATAGGTTAGCTACAAATCCATTAGTGATTAAAAAAAAAATTAAAATAAAAATAAATATCTGTGAATCTAGGTTATAGCTGAGTATAAGTGCAGAAAAGTCACAAAACATGGCAATGCAATTTGCATTAATATTGGATCAGAAAGACTGTTAAAAGACCAAGCAACAGAAGTGAAAAATTATCCAAAAGGTGACTGAAAACAAACTTCCTAAAAGAATAATAATGTCATGAATGCCTCATTCATATAGTTCTAGTTCAGACTAGGAAAAAAAAAAATTAAATAAAAGGATTTTTTTTGCACAAAAGGATTTTTTTAACTGTCAGAAAATTACAAAAATAACATAATGTTTAAAAGAATCTTAAAATCTTAAGTGGGAAAAAGATTTAGACTAAAGAGGCACTAACATTTCAGATTAAACATTGAAAAATGGCACATTCATTTTAAAATAATTATGTAATGTATTTTTGGACTTTTTTTAGTTTTGTTGATTCTGTTCAATTTCAGGTTGTGCACATTAGATTTTAGTAATTCCCATTTTAATTTCACATCTTTCATAGAAATCTCCATATGTTTAAGATTATTTATTTTTATTTATTTTAATTTTTTTGGACATTAGCTATCAACGCTTTATGACTTCCTTAAAGTTTTATGAGATTTCCTAACATTTTCATAAATTTCTAAAATTACTATAAAACTTTTTTAACATAGTCCATTAAAAAATTCTATCATAAATTTGACTAACTTTGTCCTCTTGTCAAAAGAAACTTTTAGAAGGGAGAGGCATTATTCTATATGCAGCTACACTTGAAAAGAAAAATATTCTTTTGTCTAGCAATCATGTTTGTAGATGGTCTTTGTATTGTCCAGTTTTTCATAGAATCATAGAATTAACTGGGTTGGAAGACACCTTCAAGATTAAGCCGTACCCTCTTGCTCTCTTTTCATTTAAATAAAAGCATGTCTGCTATCTTTATCTTTTATCAAGTCTTCATTTTATCAGAAAAATAACTCTAAATTGTTCTATCCAAGGATTAATATGACATGTATAACTGAGACTCACACATTAGACATTTTGTTGACTTCGTTGAAGGATAAACTATAAATTCCTGCAAGATGGAAACCTCTTTTTTTACATAAAATCAACCTAGATAAAAGCAGGATTTCATAAAATAATTTTGTTTCTGTGAACTTATCTATGCTCGCAATTCAAACTATTCACTATGAAAGTCAAATTGAGGTTGAATGCACAGCTATTCTTATAATTGCATTATTAATTAAGTACATCAAGAATGTTACCTAAAACCTAGCTGTCCAAACTACAAAATGATAAAGTTTTATAAACTGAATAACAAATGCACCTTTGATATCACAAAAGGTATTCAATCCCTTCTTAAAAATTCATTATGAAAAAAGAGAAATTACAGGGTTCAGTAATAATAACAGTTGTCTCTACCAAAGGAAGGCTGAAGATTTTCAAACAGAGTAGAGATTAGAGAAACTTGTATGTTTCTACAGCATCTTCTTTCTGCCTGAAGGGATGAGAGAATTTGGCTCCTATGACTGCTTAAAAAAAAAATGTCATTGATATAAGCATATTTATGTCAAAATGTTGCACAAGCAAAATTTCAACTTGAATATTAGCTTAGCTGTTGTTTTAAGGTTCTTCTCTAATTTTGCAAAAGTCTACCTCTCCTGCCCATTTCCAAATATGTATTTTAATGTTTAGGTAGGTTTTTGCTCTATCCTTTTTATGAATTGTACTGCAGCTCTGTAATTGTATTCTTGGCTGCTTAAAACATGTGAAAAATTAAACTCCAAAGCCTGATCTTCTTCACCAGCTTCACTTTCTAATAAAATTGTCTCTCCTGTTAAGTCTTTCCAACTCTCTGACACTGCAGTGATCTTTGCGTGAAGGGCCATTTCATGAGAGATTACACACAAAACATAATACACTATTTTAGATGCACTCATTGCAAAAACTTATGGGTTTTGTCCATCTGTGTGTCTGTGCCTGTGTATCCATGTGTATTTTTTTTTTTATGTCTGTACAGCACACTTTTTGCCCAGCATTAAGCTTGTAGGTACAACCTGCTTCTCCACTTGCTGCAAAAGGTATCTTAAAGACTTTAGTGTAAGTAACTTGGTCACTCATAATGACTTCACAGATTCATAGCATCTGTGCTCAAGCTTGATGTCTAAATTAAGGTTAAAATAGATTTATAGCTAAGCACAGCTGATGGTCTGACTATATTCAATGGCATGACATAGCTGAGGATGGGTGTAGGAATGACATCTGGTCATTCCTGCTATGCTCATAAAGCCACTGACTAATTTAGTGCGGAAAGCATCCCTTCAGGTCACCTAGGCTAGTCTCTGAGTGGTCCACCACTAGTAGCCAGCACGGTTGTCCCAGTAAAGCATAGGCAGAGGTTATATGAACAGTACAGGGCCAGAAGAATTTTAGAACTGGGACTTTAGGTTAAATATTTGCTGTGGTTGGTTTGTTTATTTATCTTTGTTTTGTTTTCTAAAAGGATGGAACTAACTTTTCTTGCACTTTTAATGTGTAAATGTTTTCTTTTGGAAATGTGTCTCACAAGATGTTGATCAGAATCTTATTGAACTGCTACAGTCATTTAAAAATGGGGAAGACAGAGCAAGTCCTGCTTCTAAGCCTTCACACATGCCAGCATGGTACAAGTTCCACTTAAAGCTGCCTTACTATATCTCTCTGTTGCTTCTCTTCACTTTCTATACATCTTACTCTGTGGAGACGCATTGTTACTCCAGGATACTGCTCAAGCAGTATAGAAGCTACAGAATTCTGACTGACAGGAGAACAACCCAGAATATCCACTACCAGCTAGTTGCTCATATGTTGGATCTCTCAGGAGCTTTGCAGCGCATCTGAAGCAAGGGAACAGCTGCTTAACCTTGAGTAAGAAAAAGAGGACAGTAGAAATAGAGCATCAGTAGGAAAAGAGCAACAGAGAACTGAAAAACAAAAGATATATTATTTAGAAGGCAGAGAGAACAAACATCAGTGTCAAAGCTGGGCTTCTAAGGATGGAAAGAATGCCTGGTTTTGAGGGGCAGGAAGTGTCAGTTGCTGTATTTCTGGCATGTCTGCAATTGTAAGAGAACAGCTGTTTTAGAACTTCTGTGAATACATGATCTTGCAGTCTCCTACATTCCCCTGAAAGAAGTGGTGCTACCAATGAGTAGCTCTACTTAAAAATGGAAAAGAATTAGAGTTTTGCTCTCGTTAGTGAAGTAGAATAGGTTTTCTAGAAAAGTTACTCCTAAGTTTGGGAATTTTTCAATCCTTCCTTTTTGTATTGATATGAAATTTACTCATAATACTGTAAAGTGTTCTGCAGAGAATCCAAGCAAAGTAGTTAGTGAAGGTATTTTGATCTTCTCTCAGTTCTGGTCATTGCTTTTTAACTTTTTTTTTTTTTTTTTTTAGTAATATTTTAAATAAGAAAATATTATGGGTTGCTTCGTCTAGACCCTGTTATGGGTTTCTTTGCCTAGATTCTAAAACTTATTTTCTCACTGGAAGAATGATAACATGAATATTGCTTTGAGCAACTTGGTTTAGGTAAGGGCTTCCCTGCTCATGATAGTAGGATTGGGAACTAGGTGATCTTGAATATCCCTTCAAATCCAAACCATTCTATGACTCTATAATCTTAAGATTCCATGATTCTTTGATTATTGTGGTTTAACCCTGGCTAATAAGTAAATATTACACAATTGTTTGCTCACTCCCCTCAGTGGGAGAATGAGTACAAAGGGTGAAAGTGTGAAAACTCATATGTTGAGATAAAGACAGATTAATAATAAAGCAAAAGCTATGCTTGCAAACAAAGCAAAACAAGGAGTTAATTTCCTTCTTTATATCAGCAGGCAAGTGTTTAGTCATCTCCAGGAAAGCAAGACTCCATCATGTGCAACAGTTCCTTGGGAATACAAATGTCATAACTCAGAATGCTTCCCCACTTCTTCTCACAGTTTTTATTCCTAAGTGCGATGTGATATGGTATGGAATATCCCTGCGATCAGTTAGGGTCAGTTGTCCCAGCTGTGTCCCTCCCAGCTTCTTGGGAACCACAACCCTCCTTGCTGATGGTGTGGTGTGAGAAGTAGAAAATGCCTTGAGAGTGTATAAATGCTGCTCAGCAATAGCTAAAACATCCCAGTATTATTAACACTGTTTTCATCAAAAACCCAAAACATACAGGTTACTATGAAGAAATTTAAGTCTATCCCAGCCAAAGACAGTAAATCTGATGACTCTTAAGCAGGCATCTCCTGTTTCTAAAGATCTATCTGAATAGATTGGATAATGCTGGCTACCTAGATCACTGATTCCACACATTCTGGTTCTGCTTTATCCAGGAGTGGTCAAAAAACAAAGACAAATGCCCACTCGGTAAGCATTTTTCTAGTCTATTTTCCACAGAATTCATGATGAAGATGACTTTAACAAGTACATACTCAGAGCTGCAGAAAAAGGCTCCTTTGCTATACCTGGTGTCTATAAATTTTCTTAATAAAACACCCTTACATGGGAACATCATATTTAAGTTGTATTTGTCAGTTTTCTATCTCCTTTTAACCTAGAGGTATATGATCAGCATGACAAGTATGACTCTCTTACTTCATTATGTGATGAAGGGAGATATTCAGACTCATCAATTACTACAAACCTCCATATGAGGCAGATTCTCAAGAACTAGATCACATTTCATCTGAATGGTATTGGTCAATCACCCTTGAGTGACGAAACTCCAGGGCTATCATGTTCCATTGCAGAAGAGAGAGGTTCAGGCAACAGTAAGTTCTCCTACAGAGGTTTCAGAAAGTTCTGGTGAGGAGTTTGCTCTGAAGAGAAATGAAAGGGAACTCAGTTACAGGCTTATGCTGACTTAAATGCCAGTGAGTGTTCTCAGAACAATTGTGTTACTGTTGGGTATGTTAAACCACTAGCTGTGAGGACACCAGAACTAGCTGAGCTGTCTTTGGACACTGAAGATTCAGCTAGGGAAGAAAAGACATGAAGACACAGCAGCCAAGACAGCTTCACAGCAGCAATGTCAGTGAATCAAACAAAAGTTATTTGCCATACTCTTTCATATATTCAGAAAATGTAAGTAGGTGTAAATGTTTTCATCCCCTGTAGTCAAGAAGAAAGATGATAAGAACAAATGTAAAGTAAAAGATCTATCTCCATAGGACTTCATCTGGAGCCCCACTTCAGGAATGAGTGGCTTAGATGGTGACATTAGAAATGCTGAAGTTTAGTTTAGAGAAAGACCAACTGATCAGAGTCTTGTCTTAATGGATACTAGTACTAATTCCACCTCTCCCACCCCACCAAATCTGTAACTTCAAAGTGCCCATGCAAGCTTCTCTGGGCCACTGTCTTCTTCCAGGACTTCTTTTCTAAAGTATACAGGGGAACCACCACTATAACTAAGACTGTCAAAGAGATTTATCAGCCGATCAGAATCACAGAGAATCACAGAGATAATCTTTGATTTCCCAGGAGAAGAAGGGGGAAAAAGTAAAAGGGAAAAAGACCCTGTGTTTCATACTGAACAATTTTTAAAAGTGAATAATATAGAGTATTGATATTATATGACTTCTAAAGTTTCAGAGAAGAGGGTTTGAAAATTGTAATTTCATAAAGGAATCCTATAGCCTGATAGTGTGTAAAATATATCCACAGAATATTTCAAAGTTGTGTTTAGAAAAAAAAAATCAAAACACATAGAAACAAAACCAGAAATTGGTCACATGTTTTCTTTGAGACATCATTTACTTCTCATTTTATTAGTACTTGAGACATCCTTATTTGGAGAGCCAGAGCTGACTCTTCTCCTCCCTAAATGCACAGAAAAGTATGATCCATAGAACTGACCCTCATTCTTGAGTCTGCTTGCAGCTGCACAAATGTCATCCCCAGAAGTACTTCCCTTTGGTTTACCTGGAAACAGTTTTAAATGTTAATTGGAAGGCAATTATTTTTAGTAATCTTATTAGCAGATTTAGCATCTCATTACTATTTGAAGTGAGAACAAACCTGGTGAGAACCAGGAAAATGTTTATTAGAGTACTACCTTTTGAAACTGGAGTGCATTGGGAACAGGGTTGGGGGTTTTATACCATTCTTCCGAAAGACTTTGTACTCTTTGGTATCTACCTGCTATTAGAGAAGCTCTACAGTGTTAGACCAATAGCATATCTAGAAAAATACTCTGATTTCAGCAATGGGCAGCGGCAGGGTCAGTGGTTAGAATATAAAAGTAAGAAATATTTCCCTAGCATACCTTCTTATCTTCTACTCTGCAATATTTAGATATTATATATGTCAAGGTTTTACATGCAGTATTGTAATATAGGTGACAGGAGATGTCCCAAACACATGTAAATATTTTAATGTTCTTTCTGAGGTTGCATTGTAGGACACTCCAGGTTAATAAATATTACTCTAAGTATTTGGTATTTCCTTCTATTCTTGTTGGATTGCAGAAATAACATGAAATAAAACTTTGAGTTGTATGTCAGGTGTGAGCTGACAGCCAAATATGTAAACTGTCAAAATTAGAAATATTAACTGACCTTTAAAGTGAAACTTTTATTATTATCATTTCATTATTAAACCAGAAAATATCATCACCATCCAATTGTCTGTCCACCAAACTGAACAGATTACTTTTCTTTTTGTTTACAATAAAATACAACATAGTCAGGCTTGTTTACCAACCTGCTTGCATATTAATAATAGTTTTCATTCCAACAGAGAGTTTAAATATTTGTGTTCTAAAAGGAAAACTAACAATAGACAGAAAGGTAAACAAATGTAGAGAATGTATATAATCAATGAGTTCAGTTTTAAGGAGCACAGCTTAGTTTACTCCAGAGAATCAAAAATAAATTCAGCATTGGCTCTTGGCTCACTCTCCTTCTAGGTGCATAACATGGAGAATATGCTTAATTCATAACTTCACAACATATAAGTTTAATAAATGGCAATTATCTCTAACTTACTGAATGTCTCTTGTTCTTGGTACTCACAGTTTTGCCATATTAGCAGTTTATCAAATAATTTTACTAACACTAAGCCCAGAAACAAACAACTCATTTGTGATGTAAAGGTTCTATGAAAAACCTTTGGTTTTTCCTTCCTCCTTGCATATTCCCAGTCCTTTCTGCCAGAAACTCAGTGGTAGATCCAAACGGTATTTTCCATTACCTATAACTATTTCTAAAAAATCATATTTTGTGATAAGATTTTTTTAAGAACTCTCTCTTTTAAAAATATTGTGAAGGATATCCACACTGCAATGAGTTTAATACAGCCAATCTAAAAGGTTCAGAAATGCATTTTGGAGTATTGTGATATTACAATACTGAGACTGCCACAAGAACAAAGAGTTTTGTTTTTTGATATTTCTGTTCTCATTGTTCAGAGATTGTCATGAAGATGGATTCTATATAGTTTTCTCCTTTATTTTTGCAGTCTTTGTTATGATTATGGTCTGATTTTGTGCCAACCTTTGTCACTAGAATGAGAATCAGAACACATTATGAAAACTAAAATGTACTCAGCATTAAAATTCTGTGATAGCTCATTCTTGTGACAAAGAGATCACTGGGAAAGAATGGCACAAAATTAATCAATTATAGTGGCAGTCTCACGATTGTAATAAGAATAGAAAGTGGCACTACGTTTTGTGCATTTACATAACTGAGGAATGGTTTAAAATTAACTCATTCGTATCTGCATATTCACTTTTTTTCCTGGAAAACCAGAACTGCTGCATTTGACCATAGATAGTGAATCTCTCTAATATATATATACTTAGTTTTGCTTTGTTTTTTCCCAGAAAATGAAAAGTCTCACCACCAATTTCTAATGCATACCTATACATTCTGGAAGTGAAGTGAGAAGGAAAGCAAAAATGAAAAATGCAGCTTTAGGAATTAAAAAAAAAAAAAAAAAAAAAAAAAAAAAAAAAAAAAAAAAAAAAAAAAAAAAAAAAAAAAAAAAAAAAAAAACAAAACCAAAAAACAAACAAACAAAAAACACAAACAAAACAAAACAAAACAAAGCTCTGAAATTCAAATTCTGTTCTTCAGGTACTTTTATTTTATGCTATTCTTTCCAGATTATTTTATAATTAAAAAAAACAATAATTTTCAGGAATATCAGAATACCACAAATACAAGGATATTCAGAAAATCCTCTGTAGTACTATCTACATACCTGAATCCAGGCATGTAGTTCAAGGGTTGATGTCTCATAGTAGATTATTTTGTTTAGTACTCCATCTAGGCAGATTTTTATTGACAAAAAAAACTACAGCACCCTCCACAAATCATTGGGAGCTTTAGAAAACCTCCTTCATCAGGGAGACAGCAAATGGGCAAATGGCAACAACTGGAGTTGTCTTTGCTGTGACTGGCTCCTGGCAAATGCAAGGCAACTCAGACCATGGAAAATGAAGGGGGAAAAAAAATTGTGAGAAGCATACAAACTCTCCTAACAATGGACAGAAGCAACCTTCAGCTAAGAAGAAAATATCCTGTATGCAGACCTGAGGCTGTTGATGTGGAAGCCTGAAGTCTGGGCAGGGATTTTTTTGGGTACTTTTCTCAATATCTTGCATTTATCCTTTGCCAAAGACAAAATACTCAGGATGGACCAGCTGATTTGATTCGTGTCAACAAGGTTTTTGTACCATATCTTTGCTCATCTGCATGTGATTTTGGACTGGTGATTAAATGATACTTAAAATGGTACTGTTCTTCTTGGCCTGCCTATATGTTTCTAAAAATCAAAGAAAATAAAATCCTCCTTTGTTCCAGTGATCCTGCTACTTCATTAGACTTGTGATGATGCAGCTGGAAAATGGTGCAGAACTTTGCTTGTTAGCTGGATATCTAAAAAACTCTCCCAGCATTTGAATTCTTTCTATTATAGCATAGTTTTATAGAGCTGAAGGTGGGATCTAACATGAAACAACCCCCCTTATAGATAAATGTGGTTGTCAAGTAATTACATTGGTACATTTTCTCTTCATTACAGTTGTTGTAAGGTTAGCAAATTATACAAACTAGGGCTTCTAATACAATAAAGTATTCTTAATCATTAGAAAATTCCTTTTCTCCTTCCTGCCAAAGTTCACTGAATAGATACACCAGTATAATACTACTCACAGAAATGCTGGATCTCAAGAAAATGTCCTTAAAATCATATTTGGGCGTATTTTGTAATAGTTTGGAATTGAGATATAAGAAAATTTATCCCTCAAATTATGTTTTACTGTTGATAACCTTCCCTTTGGTATGTGACTTATTAAAAACATACAAAAAATGATCGATTATGGAGTTCACAGAGTTTCCATATAATCATCAAAACTAATATGAATTTTACTTATTTTAACTTAAGTATTTTTGCCACAGTAATGGTAGCACTGTTGCTAAATCTACCTTTAATAGGCTATACATTTTTAATAGGCTGGGATAATTTTTCTTTTCAAGTAGATGGTGCAGTGCTGTGTTTTGTGTTTAGTATGAGAATAATGTTGGTAACACACTGATGTTTTGGTTGTTCCTAAGTTTTGTTTATCCAAGTCAACAACATGAGATGTGTGTCTCATGTTCTGCCAGTGAGAAGCTGCACAAGAAGCTGGGAGGGAGGATGCCAAGGACAGGTGATCTGGCCAAAGGACTATACTGCACCACTGAACATCATGCCAGGTATATAAAATGTGGGAAGTTGATCAGGAGAAGCTGATGGATGGGCTGAGGGAAACAGAGGTGGTTTCTCGGAGAAGCTGCCAGAAGCTTCCCTAATGCATGATGGAGCCAATATCCCCTAGCTCCAAGATGGATCTGCTGCTAGTCAGGCTGAGCTCACCTGAGTCAGTGGTAGTGCTGCTGGGATAACAGGCTTGAGAAGGGGAAAAGTGTTGCTGCACTGGGGCAATTGCATCCAGAGAAGTGAGTATATTTGAGAGAAAGAGCTCTATAAACGCCAAGGTCAGTGGAGGAGGGAAAGGAGTTGTTCCAGGTGCCAGAGCACAGATTCCTCTGCAGCCCATGGTGAAGACCACAGTGAGGCAGGCTGTGCCCCAGTAGCCCATAGAGGTCCACAAAGCAGAGACTCACCTGCTGGAGCAGAAGAATGATCAAAGGAGAGGGAAGTTCATGCTAGAGCAGGCTTGTGACAGGACCTGTGGCCTCATGGAGATAGAAGCTCATGCTGGAACAAGTTTGCTGGCAAAACTTGTGGCCTCATGGATTGGACCCATGCTGGAGAAGTTCATGAAGAACAGCAGCATCTGGGAAGAACTCACATTGGAGAGAATTGGAGAAGACCTTTTCACATGGGAGAGATCCAGCGCTGGAGCAGGAGAAGGGTGTGAGGAGGAAGGAGCAGCAGAGACAACATGGGATAAACTGACTGCAACCCCCACTTCCCAATCCTGATGCACCACTGGCAAGGATGAGGTAGAGAATTTGGGAGTAAAACTGAGTCTTTGAAGAAGAAAGGGTAGGTAGAAGGTGTTTTTAAGATTTGGTTTTATTTTTTCTTATACTATGTTTCTTTGATTGGTAATAATTTCCTTGAGCTGCATCTGTTTTGCTCATGGCAGCAATTGCTGTGTGATCTCCCTGCCTTCTGTCCATCTGAAGAGAGGTGTGATGAATCTGCTTGTTTTGACTCTCCTCCCTACCCAGGGTACAAGTGAGTGAGCTGCTGTGCGGGTCATCCACTTCAATGTCCTAGTAACAGGGGTTAAAAAATACTTTTTCTATCAGTGAAAGAGTAGAATGAAACACAAAATTGATCAGGCAAAAATAGCCCTCCTCAGTTTGGAACCTGTAAATGTTTTTGCTGAAAGATACACAGCCAAGAAACCAACACTGTATAACATTTTTTTCTTCTTTAAAAATTGTTGATTGGTTTTATATCTGGAAAGTAGGAGAGGGAAAAACTTTTGGTTAATAAGGTGATGGTTCTTAGACTGTACTATTAGAACTAATTTTAAGAGTAAGAGAAATTCTTTGTAATGTAACATACATGTAATTATTAAAAGGAATGAACATTGAGTATTTCTAAATAGTGCATCTATAATTTTAACAGTTCTTGATTTTTTCCATATTCAGTATATTTTTTTTAACACACTCTTATACACTGCTATTTCTTGGTGATTTGGCAAGATATAATTTGATTGCTACATCTTTATTTACTCCTACATTTTTGGAGGAAAAATAAAGAAATATCAGAAAATGATCTTACTCTTGACAAGAGCAGACTAATAAGAGAAGATGGGTGACCAGTGTCTTCATCCCAGTAAGAGACTGTCTTGGTAATTACTAGAATTATGAATCAGTCTTGTAAAAGTTTCTTCCTTTGGTGAGTGAGCTTAAATATGGAAGTCACCCACTAACACATAAAAATTTCACCAGGTGACTTATTTTACTGGATTTTTTTAAGGTTTTCAGAAGATTTTCATGTATTTATACAGAAGTCTTATAGGTAATGGCTTGAGAAAGCAGTTCCCTTCCTTTGACAATTAAAGTTTCCATAAAATCACAGAAGTATACCTTTCACCAACTTGTTTGAAACAATTAAATTTGGCTGAAACAGCTAAAGATATCACTTTAATTTTTAAAAATATAGTATCACCTAAATCCCAAACTCCACTGAATTATCAGAGGAATAGAGCTAAAGGCTGTACAAGTATCATTTTTGCACCTCAAAAGGAGAATGATATATTCCCTTTCCTTTCTAGTTCGATTTAATGTAGTGCTCAGCTCCGTATATTTGCTTAAACACTTGACTGGTTCAGTGTCAGACTTCAAATAAAGAGTCAATATAGTGATTTTTCCCTAAAATATCAAAATTTATTTGTTTCAAGAAATTAAAATGTGATTTGCTGTAAATCTCTGTGTATGCACTGTTGTCTTCTGTGTGATCCCAGTGTAGCTCATTAGATTCTCAAGGATCCACAGAGATAAACACTTGAGCTTAATTTGCCCATGGGAAATAATATGCTAAATAATAGTATCATCCGATTAAGTCTTCTCAGGCAAAACATGTGCTTGGTGGTCATAAAATTCCAAATTAACATCCCAAAACAAAATTAAAATTCAGTGTGATTACCTCAGATGATGATAACATGCTCACAGCACATAGTTCACTCAAGCATGAATAGATGTCCTGATCATAAAAGTAAACTACTTGCCAAAACTTGTCTTAAATTCAAGATAAGATGTTTTTCACTAAAGGTGGTTTTTTTACATTTTATATCCTTTCAACACATATACAAGAAAATGTAAAAATACTAAAATAATAGAAATCTTGTAAACTTTTAAAGTACTTCATGCAATTAATTTACTGAGGCTGAAAATTTTACTCACTCGTTAGTACACATTAGTAGTTCGAAGAACTAGATGAGTGCTGGACTAGTAAGATTCATAGTAACTTCACATTTTGGAAAGTGAGGGGTAGTTTATATATTTTGGACTAACATGATTCAGATTTACTAAGGATTTTTACTTCGCAACAGCCTCTGGATCTGCTACTGATTATTCTAAGGCATCTCTCTTTCCTTTTTTCCATGCAGCTAGACTAGTGTTTGTGGTTTTTTTCCTACTGAGATTGCTGTGAGAAATTTGTGCCACTTTTGATCTTTGTATTTCACTCTCTGGAATGCTAATAAAGAACTCATAGTTACTCCACAGAAATACTGACTAAATAAATACCTCTCTCATGGGAGAGGTACTTTGGTGCCCCATCCTGCAGCAATGAAACTGGAGCCTGGCAAATACCTATTGCTAATAAGCAACCTAGAAGGCTCCTTAAAGGTTGACTTAGCCAAAAATGTGCATGCAGGTAGACTTTTTTTCTTGAATCAACCCTGGGATTGAAAATGGAGTAGAAGGGCTTTACTCCAAATAAGAGTAACAGACTGCTGTTCCTATACTGGAAATGGCATAATAATTCTTGGGAATGTGGACACCTTCCTTGCAAATGTTTCAAAAATTGCTTCATGACTGGTGGTGTTATGAAGAATTAGAGTAAGGAATGGAAGTTTTAAATTCCTTCTTATATATTCGAAAGTCAAATATTGCTGTGGTTTCATAAAATAATGTATTTTACAGAAACTAGGACTTAGGAGCAAAGGGAAGAGGCAAAGAATACAGAGTAAATTAACTAATGATCACTGAATACCCTGGAAATGTTTAAACTTTGCCATACCATAAAGGTAAGTGTAAAAACCCAAATGTTTTAACACTCTTATTGGTGGCTGGCGCATAGGGTACGCAGGACTGAAGAACTTGTAAAATGCAAGAAGCTAATTGGATTTGCACAGGGCTAGTTCTCTCCATGTTGAAATATTGTATTTTGGTGGACGTACACAGAATAACTTTCTTAACAGATTATTAAATTATTCAGTAGGAGTTTGTTTCTTTCTGCTTAACTGTGGACACATGAAGAAAGGCCAGCATGGGGTCGGAAAAGAAGTATACCTTTTCTGAAAAGAACAGAAATAGTCTAAGACTGTTATGCAAACTCATGTTTTTTCTTATCCCTGTTCCTTTCTTTGCCATACTGAGATTGTTTTGTTTTGTTTTGTTATGCCGTGTTTTAAACAAGACTCTTTGACAAGTATAATAACAGAACAAAATATACGGGCCAGCTCGTGACCCTATCCTTTACTAATTTTTTATAGACTCTAAACACAATCAGTGGCATGAAATCCAGGCTGGAAAGACTGGAGAGATTTCACACATCAGAATTCTGCTTGTTCAGGTAACAATACCTGAGAAAACAGATTTATTTCATTACCAATGTGCTGAGAAGACAGAAGAGAAGAAGGTGAAAGGTCACGTCCTGGAAAAGTTTGTTCTATTACTTTTGTTATGGACTGCTCTTCACCTATTACCATTGTTGTTTTCCAAGCTACACCTGTTCCCAAAACACATGGTGCTATAAAACACACAGTGCTTTCAGCTTATATGCTTTTTGTGTAAATGCGAGGAAGCAAAAAATACACTTCCAAACAGTGTTTTCTTTTAGCTTTTGCTGACTTGGAAAGGAGAATGTCAACAGGGTGCCTAGGAGTGCACAGAGGGAGAACTGAGCTTTTAAGATTAATTTTCAAGAGATTAAGCCCAAAAGATCCCCAAAGCCAGGCAAAAGAAAGCAGCATTGTACACTGCAGTTCAATTCTCTTTTGAACCCTCATAAGAAAACTCAGTTTTGTTCTTCCTTTTTATTTTTTTTCCCCTACCTTTCTTTTAAATAATGACACTTGTGTCATTCTTTCCTTTTTGTAGATGTAGTATAGTTTCTCAGTGGGAACAGTGAGCTTCTAAGTAGAGTGTTATAAAAGCTGAGGAGAAAAAAAAGTCACAAAAGAAACAGAGGAGATAAACAAAAAAAGATCTAACATGGTATAAGGAATATAGAAGATAGCAAGAGATATGGATGATATTAAAAGAAAATTCTGCAGAAACTTGAAGCAAAAAATAGCTGAGAAATATCTATATTCCTACATAGATCCAGAGGCTGACACGCTGCTGCTTAAATAGGCCAAACTGCACAAAGAGCTGGGACACATGCCTCTACCTTTCATGGAGAAAGAGAGGTGAAAGGCAGCATTTAACTGATGAAAAATTGTGAAAGCAAATGCACCTGTAGCAGTAAGAACGACAGTTTTAGGCTTTAAATTGGGAAGACTGTTGTAGTGCTAAGCCTCGGTAAATAGTCAAGTTCCACCAAGCTGCTCATTTACTTACTCTTCTCTGCAAGACAGAAGGAACTAAGATGAAAAAAAGTCCATGAGTCAAGGTAAAGGCAGGAAGATCATTCACCAATTACTGTAATTGATAAAAGACATTTGATTTTGTGGGGCATCAAATTTATTTTACTGCTCAATAAAACAGACTCACATAGTGAAAAAAAAAAATATTAAAACAAGCACTTTCATCACCCAACTCTCAGGCCCAACTTCGGTCTTCACTCCCGATTCCTCTCGTTGCCCCAGGCAATGTGGTAGGCGTGGTCAGGTCACAGTCGTTTGTCTCTGGTGCTTCTTCCTCACTCTTTTTCCCTGCTACACTGTATGCATCTGTCCACTGGCTACAGAGAAATCTCTGCGGTGGCACCTGGAACACCTCCCCATCTCCTTCTCTGCCCTTAGTATTCACCCTCATGCGTCCCAGTGTTTATGTCTGCTCCGACTGTCCAGCATCTTTGCCTTTTTCTTAAAAACTATTTTCCCTGATGTACCACAATCCTTTCAGAGGGGGCTCAGCTGTGTCTTTTGGTGGTTCTGCTAGAGGTGGTGGAGCCAGCTGTGGCCGGCAGAGGGCAGCCCCGCAGTCTCTTTTTCAGAGGCCACTCCTGCAGCCCCGCCTGGCAGCGCCGGACACTGCACGGCGTGTGCATCTGATCGCTGCAGGGGGATGCGGAGGTGCAACAGCCTTGCAACCAGAGAGCGGCTTAAGGGCTGCAGGAGGCGGATCCATTCCAGCTGTGGGTTGACAAGGTTCAGAGCCTTAGGATATTTATGGTCTGGGGACACATAGCTCCAGGACCTGCTTCTTTAAGGAGACTAGCCAGGCAGAGTGCCACCTGCCTCCACCCGTAATTGGTAGGGTTCCATGGGGAAGTGCTGCTGTGAAGTGAAAAAAAGCCAGTGCAAACCTAACAGCAGCATGGTTCTGTTTTTAAACATTTAATTCAGCCACCTAAATAATTGAGTAGCTTATGCAACACTGCATTACTGGTGAATTATAGTTTTGGTTGGTTTTTGTTTGTTTGTTTGTTTGTTTGTTTTTTAATTGAATTTATTTCTGGTCAGTTCTAATCCTAAGTGTGAAAAGGAGAAGGATTTTGGTTGTGTTTTTTTTGTTGTTGTTGTTTTGTTTGGTTGTTTATTTGCTTCATGATTTTGTTTATCTTGTTTTGCTGGGGGGTGTTTATTTTGGGCTTTTTCGGGGTGGGGGAGTGCGGGGGGTTGTTGGTTGATTGACTGGTGGATTTTAACCTTATTTTAGCATGCCTCTTTTTTTTTTTTTTTAATTAATTAAGGAAACACCAGTGTTCTATAGTGAAACATATGATTAACCATTTCTAGCTGTTTTTCATCTAATACTTGTCAGGTAAAAATTTATCTGTCTGAACGTTTAAGACAACATTAATACATCCTTGGGAATATATACTTTCTATATTTTTTCCTCTGCTAACATACAGATTTTTTTATTTACTCATTTGTTTGCTTGTTTTGTTAGTGTTTTTTTTTTTTTAAAGTAGCTGCAAATTTTCTATGTTTTCAAATACCTACATTTTTGTATTACCAATTAGTAAAAAAATACTTAGATGAAAAGAAATTCTGAAGAAATTACTTATTTTTAACACTTTTGTGAAATAAAAAAATCTATTCTTCTGACCTTTAAAAATTCATAGTGAAGTGCTTCAATAGAGTCAAATGTCATCATGAATGTCAGTTGCTTTTATTTGCTTTATGTAGCTTTGTGATTTGTATAGATTAGTTGTAAAAGAAAACTGCTAATCCAAAGGATTAAAAGGAAAAAAAATAGCTGCAAATCTGGTACTGGAACTAGGCTTTAGGTATGATAATTTCACTTAAAATAGAAAAGTCAGTGATTATCACCCATGTGTTTTAGAGAATGGAAAACAATGCATTCAGTTCTGAACATTAACTTGTCCTTTTTTTTTTTTAATTTATTTTAATTAACCTATTTTAATCTAATTTTAAATTAAGATATTTTCTTTGCTGAAATTCTCAGTGCTTTGTAAGATGTGTCTTTATAGAAAATATTTTTTAGAAGGAAGACTTCATACAACTACATGGTCTGTATCAAAATTGCACATTTGGTATTGATCCAGATTTTTCATTATCCATCTGCACATTCCAAATTAAGTAGGAATAGCCAACTGCTTTCTATATGTGTATTTCTACTGCAGAAATGAGATCAAACCTATTGAAAACATCTGAGAAAAACAGGCATTTAGCTCTCTTCCATCTGTATTTTGGTGATACACTTCATATTTTTTGATGATTTGAGTAGCTTGCGGGATGACGCAAACCAGTGAAGAATCCACTAAACATCCCCACTTCTCTTTTGTCTAACCTTTAGTGTTTAGCAAAGGAAGATGCTTAGAGGATATAGGAGAAGGGAAGGAGAGGGATAGTGTTTGTCAATTTACAAGTTCAGTTTGCTTGAAAGTGTTTTACTTTTTCATATGTGAGCATACTTATGTGGGTATATGCATATGCACACAATTGCTCTCCTAATGTTTAATGAATTGTTGTTTTTCTAAGAAAAGACTGAGCTTCCTTTAAGGAGTGTGTATAAACCATATAACATATTCATAACTAAATGTCTCATCCTGCTTCTGATTAATATTTTGTAGACTGTGTATTTAACATATTTTTACATATTTCCACTATATGGCTTGCCAGAAACCTTCTTTGCTTCAAGTCAGGTATTAACAAATGAGATTTCACTGTTAGGAATTTCTGTCTTTAAGCCACCTAAGTCGTTTTAGACAGATACATTTAAAGGAGAGAGAGAAAAAAAAAAATCTCCCAAACTCTGAAACTATGGCTGGGTTACTTTTCTTGTACCTTAGAAATCCGACTAAGAGTTTCAGTTCTCTTTTTTTTCCCCACTTCAGCTAAAAATAGTTGCCGCACTGCCACCTTATGGCTATTAAGGGTTTTAAACTTAAAAACGTCTCACACTGAGCTTGTTTGACATTTTGGCATTTTATGTGGTTTCCACTGTGTAAGTAAAGCATTAAACTTTAACCCACCGTGAAAAGCAACTTAACCTTAAGTTTAGACTGAATCATCATTACCTGACTGGCTTTTTATCTCAAATTATAAAGACAGGGTACAAAGCAGTGCATATAGGAGGATTAACATTGGGTGGGCAATATCCGATCTAAATTTTACAATGTGATACTATGTGAAAGTCTTTGATCAACGTCTGTTTTTCTTACATGGTTCAAGTCTGCATAATTTACATTATGCGAATTAAAAAAAAAAAAAGTAAATGAAACCAAAATCCATTGAATATTTAATTTTGTTTCTTCTCAGTGCATCTCTGAAGCAGACAGAAATTGCATTGTGACACACAATTAACCAACTGCATGTGCAAACCAGAAAAGTTTTTTGATTAAGTCAAATGTGATAGAATGTGTGTTTCAAAAATATTCAAATTTCTCAACTGTGTGAAAAATATCACAAAGTAAAATTTTGCATCACTCTCCTTATTAAAATAAATGCCTCCTTATTAAAACAGACATAATGCCTGCTAAAGTCAAAACTGGAAGTAAGCAATTTACCTTTATCAAATGCATTAAGAACCATATCAGATCATCCCTAAGTAAAATAATAACTTCACCTTAATTATCCAATCCTTTTGTTCTTTAAATCTTCCAAATAAGTTACTGGGAACAAAAAGGTCCCTTCTGAAGGAGCAGGAATTTACAAATGCAGAAGTAGACCCTGAACAACAAGACTATAAATAAGAAATATTTTGCAGCGAATATGATGTTTTATAAAAAAACACCTAAATGTTATCCATATGTCTATTTAGTTAACTTATTTTGTCTATGAAATTAGAATCCCAGAACATACAAGTGGTTTTCATTCACTTCAGCAATATAAATATTTTTTTAGAAAATAAATATTCATTATATTCAATGATTATCAAAGCATACTTTGTCATTGAATCACTATAACTGAACTGAATTAATTTCGTCCTACTATGTGACTGAAAAACCTTTGTATCAGGCATCATATACAATTTTTTCCAATTGTTTATCTGGAAGTCAGTGTCAGTCAGTATTCTCCAACATTTGCTTAACTTGTATTCTCTTGGAAGCATTTGAACAAGCAAGTGCATTTGCTGAAATAACATGGAAGAAAATCCAAAAGGATTTTTTAACAGACTTGAGATAATGTGATGGTTTGGTTTTAGTGTTTTATGTTTATTTTTTTCCTTTTTCCTTCCGGATATAGTCAGAAGTGCATGAGCATGCAGAAAAATGCCGGCAGTACAACCAGTCTTTTTCCCTAATAGTAATTAGAAAAACAAAGAAACAAAGAAACCTCCCACATAAAAAAAAACCCCACAACCAATTCCAACCAGCAGCTGAGTAAAATATGAAAATAAGAGACGAATTCTTCATGAAGAAAGTAATTTTTGAAGAAATTAATTATTTTGAACAAATACTACTAACAGAGAAAAAAAAAAAAAAAAAAAAGGAAAAAGAGAAAACTCCCTGCAAGCAAATCTGCAAGTCTTATAGCCTTTCAAGCTGATTGATACAATAGTAGAGCCTAGCAGACAAGACCAACTTTACACTGGTTTTATAGACTTAGAAAATTTACTCACATGAATTATGTCTGGAAGGCTTAAATAAAATCTTTTTCTTTTTCCCTAAAAGGAAATCCTCCCAAAGAATTGCCTAAACAGTGCGTAAAGCATAATCCCTCACTAGCACTGAATAATCTTTTGTGTTTATATTCTGAAGATAAGAACTCTTATTGTTTTGTTTGCATAATATGGGAAACAATGTTTAGCAAAACTATTTAAATCTAAAGAAAAGGCAATGAAATTAGTCAAACTATCTCTTTTTTGCTGAGTTCCATTGAAGTGATCATTTAAATATTTATTTTGATTTTCCCATATTGATGAGACACCAGATTACATTACTATAACTCAAAGAAAACTCAGTTAATGAACTAAATTTGTAAATAAGAACTGCTGAAAAACATTCCATGAAAAAATTGAACATACTATATTTTATGCTTCAAGTAAGCTGGGCTGCTTTTTGACAGACTATGCAAACTTATCTCTAAATACTATAATCACTATGTGTAGTTGTTCTCCAAGACTCAAAATATATTTTTGTATGTGTTTCAACAGCATAGTTTGTTGTCGTTTTGTATAAGCCCTGCATATTTCAAGACCCCAAACTGTCGTGTACTTTGAGCAGAAGTGTACTAATTCTTTCTTTCAGACTTAAACTCTAGTATGTAGACCTCTGCAATCTTCTGTGTGTCCCATTCAAGTTTTGGGGTAAGGTGAAATTATTAATTTATTAGATTATCTTATTAATTTACTCTTAATATCTCATATAATATTTTATTCTTACCAAAAATCAATTTACATTTCTCAAACTGAAACACATTTAAACACTACTGTCCATTAAACTTCGTAAATGGAGAAAAAGTGCAAAGGGATTTCAGCATAAGAATATTTATTAATTTTTGAAATTTAACATAAAATATGTAGACTAGGATATTTTTAAGTGTATGTAGAAATGCATACATAATTTCTCTCACAGTAAAACACCTCTGTACCTTCAGTACATCAGTAGAGATGCCAAGACATAATTAAAAATTAAAAGGGGCCAAACTTTTCTATTTTCCAAATGAAGGTCCAAGAATTCTTAAAACCACATGCCAGGAGTTTCAGGTCCAGTACACAAAACCAAAATGGAATGTAGTACACATTCCCACAAAAACAACAAAACATTTTACTATACAGGTTTTTGTAAATAATGTAGTCAGCTTTCCCCTTGCAAACATAGATTTTAGGAGTAAAGGAGGATGTAAAATGATGTGACTAATAAGAAAGTTCAAACCAAAAGTGAAGCAGGTACTCTTGCAAGCAGTTGATGGGGATAAAACCCATGATTTTTTTTTTTTTTCCTAGTGCACACTAGAAAATGTGGGGAAAAAAATTGTTTCCCATTAAATTTTGTTACAGAAAACTCTATAAGAAAGGCTTTTCATGTAGTGATAGGAAAAGGCTGAATAGCCTGATGTTGAAAGAGAGTAGGTTTAGATAAGACTTTAGGAAGAAATTCATTACTGTGAGGGAGATGAGGCACTGGAAAAAGTTGCCCAGAGAGGTTATGGACTCCTCATCCCTGAAGGAGTCTGAGACCAGTCTGAATGGGGCTCTGGGTAACCTACTCTAGGCAGGGGGTTTGTTCTCTCAGGTCCCTTCCAACCCAAGCCATTCAACGACCCTATGACAACTTGTTTTCTTTCTTGGGTTTGTTTTTGTTTGTTTTTTTGCTTGTTTTGTTTTTAACCAAAGAAATATATACTTTTAAGGTAGAACTCTGTTCTAAGAACTAACCTGGAAAAACGTTATCAAATTGCATAATGCTGCTACATTCAGTTACTAATAGATCATGTTTTCTCAGTACTTAAAGATAAAACTTTATCAATAGTTAAACTCTCAAACTTTAAATATTATCACAAAAAAAAAAAAAAAAAAAAAAAAAAAAAAAAAAAAAAAAAAAAAAAAAAAAAAAAAAAAAAAAAAAAAAAAA